>NC_090231.1:58535388-58835388 GCF_024489055.1 Chanodichthys erythropterus
ATAATTATTCCAAACTTTTGACCTGTAGTGAATATACCAAGATGTTTCATTCATTTTACTTTGAATGTGAGAAAGTGTAACATACAATATGACAGAATAAGTCCAAATATCTAAATAAATAAGCCAACTGGTGTTGCTTGGGACTGTGTATGTGCATTGGCTGAACCAACCAGATTTTGTTGCTGCTCTGAAATTTGTTATTTGACGAGCAGTTTTTTGAGATTCCAGTATTTCCCCGTTCATGTAGATAAGAGTTGGTCTTGCATGCCTGAAATAACTGACCGGAGGTGTTGTAAATATGGCCACTGAATGAACTGACTTGCCTTGAAAGGGAATTTGGCCAATGTGTTTTCTTTGTTTTGCTCCAGACTGTTTGGCCTGAAGGATGTAATAAAGCCTGGAAACTGCTCTTCTTTCGACCTCACTCTCAACACACAACACGACTGGCCCGTGTACGTCAATCCCGGCATTCTCCTGCTCCTGTACATCTCTGTGACCGTTGTGCTGAAAATCAACAGCTACAGTCTGAGCCACACAGACAAGGTGCTTTCACACGCTTATGTATTCAATTAAAGGGATAATTCACTCCAAAATTAGAATTGTTTATCTCAAATTGCTCCTGTTTTCCAACCAGTGGATTTTGAAAAGGACAATACAAGAACCATAAAATATTGCATATCATTTGTGCACTATATGTACATCTAAAGCGTTTCACAGACTTTATTGATTTTTTTTGGCTTAACAATGCCTTATAATGCATTAAAAAGTAATACACCTGTTGCATTTTGACCCTGTGTAACTAACGTAATATTTTTCAACTAAAACCATATTGTATCTCTTCTGGGTCAAAATAGATCTGAATGCATTAGATACAGTAAACCCAAACATCTTACATCCGTACCCTTGTAAGCCGCTGATTAACGTTTGCCTCATTGTTTGTGTACAGTAACTTTGTCTGGCTATATTAACTGATGTAATGTGCTTGTGTTTGTGGAGACCCATGAGGGCGGAGCAGTGACGGCAGTACAGGGTGAGGCTGGAGAGGAAGTGGAGCTCAGGCCGTGGGAAGAAAGGACACACAGCAGTGAAGATGACACTAAAGTACGACTAAAACTTGAATCATCACAGTGACACACCTACCAACATGAAACTGTAGGAGGAAGTCACTGTTGTGTTTTGAGGGGCAAATATGTGTGCATTTTATTTGTTTGCTGAAACAAAGTTTAAAGGGGTCCTATAATGCCCCTTTTACAAGATGTAATATAAGTTTCTGGTGTCCCCAGAATGTGTGAAGTTTCAGCACTGCAAAAAATGCTGTTCTTACTTTAGAATGTTTGTCTTGTTTCTAGTCAAAATATCTTAACTTTCTTAAATCAAGAAGCATTTTCTTGACAAGTAAAAATTATTTTCTTGTTTTCAGGAAAAATAAGTCAAAATTAAGTACTTTTTTCCTTAAAACAAGCAAAATAATCTGCCAATGGGGTAAGCAAAATAATCTTAGTCCAAACTGAAAACAAGATTATATAGCTTATTCTTGGTTTGAAATAAGATTATTTTGCTTACCCCATTGGCAGATTATTTTGCTTGTTTTAAGGAAAAAAGTACTTAATTTTGACTTATTTTTCCTGAAAACAAGAAAATAATTTTTACTTGTCAAGAAAATGCTTCTTGATTTAAGAAAGTTAAGATATTTTGACTAGAAACAAGACAAAAAATCTAAGTAAGAACAGCATTTTTTGCAGTGAGCTCAAAATCCCCCACAGATCATTTATTATAGCTTGTCAAATTTGCCTCTATTTGAGCAAAAACACACCGTTTTTGTGTGTGTCCCTTTAAATGCAAATGAGCTGCTGCTCCCGCCCCCTTTCCAGAAGAGGGCGGAGCTTTAACAGCTCAACAACAACAAAACTGGAGAATCTCACGCAGCCAAAATGAGGATTGTCATTAACGGTGTTCAGCCTTAGTTGCATGTTCTCGGGGGCGGGGTTTATGTAAATTTAGGGTTTGTGATGTCACAACCCAGGAAGAAGCTCATTGTAGCGAAAAAAAAAAGTGAAAAGTGAAAATATCTCCCTTTGCATTGAACTTTGAGCGTCGTAACTTTGCAGATGTTGTTTATGCTCAAACAGCAACATTACACACTAACTAAAGTTAAAAAAGTACAATTTCAGGCCCATGTAAGACACTCCCCCTGCACCTCACAAACTCCGCCTATATCGCAGTCAAAATAATTAATTGATTTTAACAGTGTTCATTTTGTTACTATGTCAAGCGAATGCGCTGAATATTCTCACCACCTCTTATCTGATAATGACGGGGAATAAATATTTGATAAATCAATAGAATAATCATCAGATTATTTGATTATCAAAATAAGTGTCAATCATGTTTGCTTTTTGTCTGCTTTAGCAAACGCTTCTCACCACGGGAGACTCGCCTCTATCAGAATCAGACGTCTCTAAAGAACATGTGACCAACGGCTCAAGCCAACATGACATCGGTAAGGAAAGAAATGTTTCCAGTTTCCAGAAGATTCCAGTTCACATCGTATAGTTATGAGCCTGAAGCTGTAATGTGTGTTTGTGCAGGAACCAGTGGAGAAGCTGTGGCCGACAATCCTCTTCGTCTGGTGGGACGAATGATCTTGCAACAAAGTTACATTTGTGCCCTCATCGCCATGATGGTAAAACACACAATCTCAAAATTATCCATCCATCCATGTGTCTGTGATGCACGTGATGACAACATTTTTGCACTCTTGCCCCCTGCAGGTGTGGAGTATAACATACCACAGTTGGCTGACGTTTGTGCTGCTGCTGTGGTCGTGTCTGATCTGGATGCTGCGGGCACGTCAACGCTTTGCTGCTCTCTGTTCTCCCTTCATCCTGCTGTATGGCTTGGCTCTCTGCTGCCTGCAGTATGTGTGGGCCATGGACCTAGAAACAGAACTGCCCCAGCACATCGGCACCATGAGCCTGCGCCAGCTGGGTCTGGATCGAGCACACTACCCCTGTTTGCGCTTGGGAGCCATGGTGAGGACACTGTACTTTTTGTCATTGTCATATAATACTGGCAAATAAAGATTGGGTTCGATAGAAGTTAATCAAGCATTTGCTGCATAATGTTGTTACCAGTAAAATAATTATGACTTTGCCTATTTGAAAAAAAAAAAAAAGGCTCTATATTAAGGCACTTACAGTGGAAGTGATTGGGGAAGATAGTATTCTCCCTGTTTCAATTCTATAGCCACAAGACAGACATAATGTGAGTTTAACATGATTTAAAAAAAACACTCATTAACATTTTCTATGCAAATGCTACCTAAAACCCTAAAATGACTGATAACATGAAAAAACTACTTTGCAGCTCAACTATTAAGCAACTTTTAATAGAAGAATCATTGTAAGAGATTTTATAAAATCATAAGCTTCAAATTTCTGCATTCAAACCCTCCAAAAATGTACCCCAATCACTTCCATTGTTAGTGCCTCATGCTAACTTTGTTTTTTGTTTTTTTTTGATTCTGAGAAATGAGGAAAACTTGTTTTCTCTTGTTATATCTTTACACAATCCAACGACACGATCAGTCATAATTCTCATGATGTTACTCAATACACTGTGAGGAAAGTGCAAATATTGCTTCACTCTCTCTCTTTATCCTCAGCTGCTGTTCACGTTGACATTTTGGCTTCTGCTGAGACAGTCGGTAAAGGATACGTTCAGCAGGAAGAAGAGAATGACCGTCCCATTGCAGGAGGTCACCACTGGAGGTGAACATCACTGTTAACATCATTAGCTACGCTTTAGAGCTGCATGATTCTGGAGAAATTGAGAATCAGTGTTTAAAATAGAGATCAGGATCCTCCCACAATTCTGAATCGACGAATAAACAAAATAACATGGCATTTACTAGAGGTTCTGACAAAATTGGGTTGAGTGAATAATTCAATGACTCACTCATAATGACTTCTTTTGTTCAATTACTGGATGAATCAGAATTTTTTGAACCAATTTTCTAATTGAATGATTCAATGATAAATACATTTTTAATTGTCACTTGTCGCCACCTACTGGTGTAATGATGTAATTGATAAATTGATAAAGTTTGCTATCGTAGACCATTAACTTTTATCCCAGTACGTCTGTGTAGGGCTGGGCGATATATCGAATGCTTTTGTCACGCGAATTTGTCAGTAAAGCCGGTTCCCTGATTGCCGCTAAATCGCCATCACCTGCTTTCAAATGAAGCAGCATTTAATAGACCGAGCCGTAGATCACTGATAAGAAACGCAATATCGCGTTCAATGTCGATATGAATCGCCGTCGATATTGAACGCGATATTGCGTGTGTTATCAGTGAACTACGGCTCTGTCTATTAAATGCTGCTTCATTTGAAAGCAGGTGATGGCGATTTAGCGGCAATCAGGGAACCGGCTTTACTGACGAAATGCGCGTGACAAAAGCATTCGATACATCGCCCAGCCCTACGTCTGTGATATTTTGAATTATTGTAAGACCAAAATAATGATCCGACGAACATGTGGCCTGAGAGTCCGAAGCAATGACTTCACAGACGATGAGTGGAAGGAGAATTTTAGAGTGAAATCTTTACTTCGACAACAACAACAGCTCGTTCAGTGCTTCATATGTCATTATGCCATGTCAATTACAAACTGATTATTAGGGTCCATGTAAATGCAGCTAATGACTTTTCTGTCATTTTATTAACTAGGGTTGCCAGGTTTTCACAACAAAACCCACCCAATTGCTACTCAAAACTAGCCCAATCACATTTCAGGGGGGTCCCCCGGTAAAATCCGCGTTTTTGGTGGAGTTCCTTTGGTAAATTGTGCTAAATTTCATGTAATTTGAGGTCGCTTCAACTCGCGGACATGAAAAACAGTCCGCAGCAACAGTGTTAAAGTAGCCCAATTTTGCGGGAAAACGTCAGATTTGGCAACACAGGCTCTAACCACAAAGATTCATTTTTTTTTTATAAATTTCAGGACATTAAATCATTAACCGCTGTCTATTAGTCATAATTATCAAAGCGTTCATAATTCCCTCCCTGCTCCACCTCATCTATTGTTCCCATTTCTTTCTCACACTCAATTTAAATTGATTAAGGGCTAGTTTAAACAAAAATGGAAATTCTGTCCTCATTTATTTAATGCTCGTGTCAATCCAAACCTGTATGAATCATATGTCTTCCGTAGAAATCAAAAGGAGGAATTTTGTATGTTGTTAAAGCTGCTCTTTTCCACAAAAAAAAGCAAAGACAGTTGAGCTGTTATGATAAAGCACCACGTAAGTACTGTAAAGTAGGTCACATGTCATCTGAAGAACTATTGAAAATTTTTACACTCTTAAAAGGGGATATTCACAGTGATGCCATTAAAGAACCATTTTTGGTCCCCCTGGAGAACATTTTGTCATTGTAAAGATTATTTTGTGCAATGGAAAGGGTCTATGGAGGTTTAAGCTTCCTAAAGGAACCATCCATGCCAATAAAGAACCTTTATTTTTAAGAGTGTTAGGAAAAAACCATCAAAAAGTGCTTTTCTGCAGTGTATTTGAGTCCTTCTTCATATTTGACCACAGACAGGGAAGTTTGAGCATCTCTCTTTTTCTCTTTCAGAGAGCACAGGGCGAAATGAGTCGATTTTGAAGGTGTTGGGTGGGATGGTGATGAGTCTGTACGCTAAGTACTGGATCTACGTGTGCGGAGGCATGTTCATTATGGTCAGCTTCGCAGGAAAGCTCGTAGCCTACAAGATCGTCTACATGCTGCTGTTTCTGCTCTGCCTGTGCCTGTACCAGGTACACTTTTACCAGCCCACATATAATGATCTTCACTCAATTTATTCATAAAACTGAGTTGTTGAACCACCTCTCTCTCTCTGTAGGTGTACTACTCTCTCTGGAGGAGGTTGCTGAAGGCCTTCTGGTGGACGGTGGTGGCCTACACCATGGTGGTGCTCATTGCTATATACACCTTTCAGTTTGAGGACTTTCCAGGCTATTGGGGAAACTTTACTGGATTCACAGAACAGCAGTATGTCTCCTGCTTACCTGTTTACTATTTGCAAGTGTTTCAGATGATTAACTCTTTCCCCATCATTAAAAGGATAGTTCACCCAAAAATGAAAATTTGATGTTTATCTGCTTACCCCCAGGGCATCCAAGATGTAGGTGACTTTGTTTCTTCAGTAGAACACAAATGATGATTTTTAACTCCAACTCGTTGCGGTCTGTCAGTCTAACTATGTCCAACTGTGTTCAGCACTCGGTTAGTGAGGTCTGATCGCGCTCTGACAATGAAAGTGATGTCTAGCACTCATTGAAGTATATAAGTTCCCATTGACATGCATTATACGCAACGAGTTGGAGTTAAAAATCATAATTTGTGTTCTACTGAAGAAACAAAGTGACCTACATCTTGGATGCGTTGGGGGTAAGCAGATAAACATCAAATTTTCATTTTTGGGTGAACTATCCCTTTAATGAGTTTTTCCAGTAATCCATGTTTTCGCTGTTATACGGTAGGGGGTGCTGTTATGCATCTTCTGATCAAAACACAAACAAAGAAGAAGCAGAAACAAGCGATAGAAATGTTGCTTACATTAAATAGAATATAAATCAAAACCTGCCTAATGTTGCCGAATGAAACGTTGAACCCATGAAGAGGAAACAACTGTGAAGCTTTGGGGGTGTTGATGAACTCGATCTACACATTCTGTTTTGATCATCGTTCTGAATCCAGTGCGGATGAGGACTTTGACAAAAACACAATTTGCCTGAATGTTCCTGCAGGTCTTTTCAACACAATGAAATTGAAAGAGTTTGGGACTTTTGAGCTCCAAAATTGGAAAAAAAAACGTAGCATACATGTGAAATTGATTTTATGTAACTTCTCTTTCATTACAAGCTGTTCACACATTGGCAATAAAAATGTGAATACATGAAAATCTTACATATAGCCCCTTATTATGCTGATTGCATGCATGTGATAATCGCATGTGGCTCTCCATCTTTAGGTTGGCCGATGTGGGACTGGAGACGTTTAAACTATCGGAGCTCTTCACCAGTATTCTGATCCCAGGCTTCTTCCTGTTGGCCTGTATTCTCCAGCTACACTACTTCCACAAGCCCTTCATGAAGATCACCGATCTGGAGAACGTCACTCCCATCCACAGGCATGAGCCACATTACCTCTGAACTAACGCATACAGATATTCTAGACTAGTTTATTTTACCAAAATAAAACACATTTTAGAATAATTTAAAAGGCATTAATTATTTACAGCCGTCAGAGTTAACGTATTTGGTTAAATATTAAATAAAATTTTAGGGATGCAACGATATGAACATTTTGGCCGATACCGATAATTCTTTAGATTTGAAAGCCGATAACCGATATATTGGCCGATAATTCTAAATCCAAATTTTTATGTAATTTTTGAGAGCATGGTTGCAAAAACAAAAGCCATGTCCCAGGCACACGATTATAATATTCTCATTATAATTTTATGTAGTCTTTTTGTCTTTTTGAAGAGACTCATATTTCAAGCAATTCAAAACATCATGGAGGACAGTGCGCATCTGAAGTGTCTCAGCTGAAGGAAATAGTCCATTATTTATCTGCTTTAATATATATCGGCCATATTTTCTCATGGGCTGATAACGATATGAACATAATGAACATATATTGGCCATTACCAATATGGTGGCCGATATATTGTGCATCCCTATTAAATTTGAATGCTATTTATAGGCATTTGTTCAAATTTTCAATATAACTCATTCATTATGTAATAAAAACTGAAAATCAGGAACCAGAAGCAGAGAACATTTATGGATACCCATCTTCAACCAATCTTGAGTCATTTTTAGATAGCCGAAATGCTCCCAAATATCTTCGTCAGCAGATACATGTCGGGAGATTGCGTTGTTCCACCATTTTTCCACAACATTTGTTTTTCCATTTTTTGTGATGTAAAAAAATCATCTTAGAACTTTTGCACCTTTAATATAAAATTACAACTTATGCAATGCCACTAAAAACCAAAGTGACACATTTCAGAGAAAAAATACGTAGAAAAAAAGTTAAAACAACGTAACTGCATAAGTGTACACCCCCTATTATAACTGGTATGTGGCTAGAGTACGAGTGCATGTAACGTGTTAAAATACATTATTTTAATCATATATTTAAAATAATAAAACTGCGTTTTCTGCCGATATTTATTTAAATCCAACACATTCCCAGAGGATTTGTTGCTTTCCGTGAGAAATGTTTGAGATATTCAAGAAATGCTCTTATTATCACTGTTAATTTCCCCACAGGAAGAGAGGAATAGAGAACCCGGATTTGGTCCGATCCACAGAGGAAGTCAGATCTGAGGAGGAAGATCTCATCACAGATCAGGGCGATGATCCATCAGAGGTTGACGGTGAGAGTCACTGTGCTGATGGAGCTCAATGAAAGGAATTTTACACTTAATATGGGTCAATACTAGAGATGCACTGATACTAAATTTCTCCGCCGATACCGATAGCCGATTCTCCAGAACGACGTCTACCGATCCAAAAAAACCCTCTATTTATCATCTAACGCTGTAAACTATACAGGGACCCTCTCATTTGGTACATTACGTTAATATTAGAGGTTAAATGAACAACTGATCCCAAACTATTATATTCAACTGCTATTTATTTAGCAATTATTTGAGACATGATACTGAAAATTTCAGCAAGTTGTACTGTATCTTTTAACTTACCTTCTGATGTTCATGCATGTTTTTTCATGCAGTAACTTGTAGTAAAGTGGAAGAAAAGAATCTGAGGCTTCTGAGGCTTTTTCTTTTGAAAGCTGGGACTTTGTTTCTTATCACTAGTAACAAAGCACAAATCTCTTTGCGATTATTATATGGGAGGTGATACAAATAATGTTTGGTGTAGGGAAAAACTGCGGACCTGGGAACCCTGAACTATGGGTGATTCAGAGCTGCTTTAGAGTCACTATTTTTTAAAACCGTTAATGCATTATTGTCGCATTTACTTCAACATAAGGGCCATTTTCTTCACATACAGTATGAGTTGCAGTCTGAACACATTTTTCCACCCCTTTTGACTGACAGGATATAATCGGCCCTGATTATTGGCTGTTTTTAAAAAATCTGCCGATGCCGATAGTTTGAATAATTGCTTTTATCAGTCTATTTGCCAATACATCGATGCATCCCTAGTCAATACCCAAACAGTCACCGACATGCATCCCTAATTTTAGTGTGAATTCTTGCTCCATTCTCAGAGACGATACCCAGCAAGTGGGGACTGGTGATGGACAGACTAATGGTGCTGTCCAGGAAGTTCTCTGACACCTTGACCCATGTCCAGAGTTTCATTTGGAGAGTATTGGAGCTGCACATTGTCAAAATTGTGGCTTTTTTTGTCGTCTGGGTGGCACTTTTGGAGGTCTGCACACTCTCATATTGAGGCCATTTCATCATGTTGGTTGCAGTTGTTTATGTAGTTTAACTGTGCACCGGAGAAACGGTCATCTGCTTCTGTCTATCTTGTTATGAAGTGATAATATGCCAGTGTTTCACACATTCCTCCCCTTGCTTTCTCGTTTCCCCCCTTCATTCACAGCCATCTGCGATGAACCTGGTGCTGGTGGTGCTGTGGAGTTTCGCCATGCCTTACGGCCGTTTCAGAGCCATGGCCTCCTGTCTCTCCACCATCTGGGTTTGTGTCATCATCGTCTGCAAGATGCTGTACCAGCTCAGTGTCGTCAACCCTGTGGAGTACTCCAACAACTGCACCGCGGTGAGAGAGAACAAACACGCATGCTTACACACACACTTCATGCATTGTTAGATAGATGTGTGGACCTGTTTATGCCCTATTTGGGATCTACTAGAATAGGTTTTCATGCTTGAATGTTCAAAAATGTAATCTTCGAATGTAAAAATAAGACACTGCCTAAATTAAAATTTACACTGATTCTTATTAAAGCTACTAAAGTGATTCAGTCAAGATCAGTGAGTGATTTTCTCTTTCTCTTTTGTTGTTTGATCATCATTAATGACACAGACAGCAGCAGGTTTATTAGGCGGCTGTCACTTTAAGACCGAATGCACTGATGTGATATGCATTTGATGTGTGTGTCGGTGTCAAATCGGGTCCCCATTTGAAATCAGGTCTTTACAATCTGTCATTTAATGATTATCCTAAGTATATACGAATGATATTAATTTAAAATGCACATAGCTTACTATATAATGCGTAAAAAAAACGAATTGGTGCATAATAAAACCAATTGAAAATAATTTCTAAATATATTCTAAATAATCATATAGCAATAGGCTATTAAGTAAATAATTGAACATCATTAATGAAATATTTGGACATTTAACACTTAATTTAACACATAATTACATTAAAGATGATTGTGAATACATGTAGGGTAAGTGCAAATGCGTGTATAAACTAAGCTGTCAGGCTAATCGAGTATCTGTATGCTATGCTAATACATAAACTAATATGGATACAAATGGTCATTATAATGGGGACTCAATCGGTCAGCGTGAGTAATGCATTGAGATATTTTTTCACGCGCTTTTTAACATCATGCATGTCCCGCTCTTTATTTTCCTCATTCATGAATGTTATTTTATCGCTTTAAAGTGTGGAGAATGTTAGTTCTTTGCTTCACGGATATATTTACATACCGCAATATTAACAATTTGAACAAACCCTGTAACCAAGTATTGCAATGCCATTGTAATTTTGCAATGGCGATAATAAAGATGACATTTTTTAGGTTTATGAAAATGGCTTGTTTTTGTTTGTTTTTAAAACAAAAACAAAAATGTTGTAAGATTATTGGACTTTTTGATAATTTATCCTGCGCCATTCTACTAACATGCATGTTTTCTCACATCATGTGGGTTATAGAGGAGAAGCGTTAGTCATTTTTCAAACATAATCTTTCAGAACCAGACATATACTTTGTATCTTGTAGATGATAAAAAGGCCATATCTATTTTATCTTGGGATCCGGTTATAATTCAGACTTTAAGTGTGGACACAAATACCCAGAAGACCCTACTATCATGACTTTTGCACAAGCAAGTACTCGCATTTTCTTCATAAAATGTAAAAATCTTTTACCCAGGCACTTTTAAACACATTCAGTGTTCACTTCCTCCCACACGTGTACCAAGATTAACAGCAGCAACACCGTCTCGCTGCTGGTCTCATAAACTTAGCACTAATTAAACTAATACCCTGAAGCGTGGATAAAGTTGATGTGTTTAGTCTTGCGTTTTATGGATGTTTGAGGGGAAAAAGTGGATTGTTTCTCTCAGGTGATTTACAAATGTTCAGGCTGGCTGTTTAAAAGGCTTGTCAACACATAAATGGCCAAACTTTCCTCTTCAGAGTAATTAGTCTATTCTGCTGACAGGATTTTGCCTCACAGCCTAACCGGGGCCTAATGGACTTGAAATGTCCCTTGTATTTCTCGCCAGCTTGTTTCTTTCCATTCGGTAATTGTGACGTTTCCTAAACATGATGTAGCGACGAGACGACATGTTGGTAAACATTTCACTTTCGGTGAGGACAGAAAAATAACTTCTTGCTGGTGGGGACACAGTGTTTACTCTTTCTCTTTTTGAATCTGTAGCCAATGGTCAATGAGACGAGTCTGGAGCCGGATGAAGTGCTGAACTCCACCCTGTACAGAGCGCCTGTGGATCCAGCCAACTGGTTCGGTGTTAGGAAAGATGCTACTGCCCTTGGATACAGCAAGGTGAGATTCACCATTCACACATTCAGAAATTTACTTTACTAGCCAAATACTAAAGTGGAAACCTGGAGTTATATGCCAAATTGGCACAATTTATATAGTTGTTTTTTAAAGTCGGCATGAAACGGAAGTTGTACTACTCTTTTTTTTCTCCTTATTGTGCCGTATATCCGAATGAAACGGCTTCTAGAACAAGAACAAATGTAGGGCGGGGCTTGGTTTTGTCTCTTAGTTCTAGATTGGCAGGTTGTGGTTTGCTATTGGTGGATCTCATGTGAGTGACAGGTTGCCCCGCCCTCTTCATCAGAGAAGAGAAGAGATGTCGCTGATAGAGCTCAACTCTAAAATATGCAATTTCAATCTCTACATGGTATATTTAAAAAACAACAACAACAACTGAAAAAGTTGAAATTCATTGGTCAAGAAGGTGACCGTAACTCATTTTGATTTAATTGAATGTGTTTTTTGTTGTTGTTGTTTTTTTTACACAAAATTGGATAAAAACATAATAAGAAAATACTAAGTATGGCTATCATCATTTGTTTTCCATCATATGTGGTCACTCTAGCTCTGTGTTGTGTCTGGTTAGGATCATCTGCTGGTCCTGATGCTGCTGGTGTTTGAGGCGACAGTGTACCGGCACCAGATTCATCACTACAGACAACAGCAGCGCTCGCCTCCTACGATTCCAGTCATCTTTCCCCAGGCCATCCGTGACACGCTGGACCAGAGTCTCCTGTACTGCATCAAATACCTGCTCAACTACAGCTTCTACAAGTTTGGCCTTGAGGTATGAGTTCCTCTTAGACCAGAAATACGAAACGCTTGCTATAACAATATTAGTCTCATCAAATATGAAATCTGATGATAATCTTTTACATCTAGATCTGTTTCCTCATGACTGTGAATGTCATTGGCCAGCGTATGAACTTCCTGGTTATTATCCATGGCTGTTGGTTGGTGGCCATCCTGGTGCGGCGACGCAGAGCAGCCATTGCCAAGATCTGGTCAAAGTACTGCCTGTTTCTAGTTGTCTTCATGATATACCAGTATGTTCTGTGTGTGGGCATCCCTCCTGCCCTCTGTATAGGTGAGTGATGTCTGGATGATTATTAGTAATCACTTTTAACAGCAATTATTTTTGTCTAGCTTAAAAGTAATCTATGGGTTGCACAGAAACACAAAAAGCATTCTTGGTTTTGAGAAAAGCAATGAAATGGTACAGAACACAGGACTCTTGAGACATGTTTTTAAATGATGGACTGTTTTTAACTGTCTAGATGTTTGGGCTTCTGGTCTGTCAGCCTGTTTTAAAGTGTTTAAAACCCCTCTAATAACTTTAATTAATTAACAAATTAATAAATGATAGCAAATTATACAGTTACCGTAAGTATATTCAACCTTACCCAGATACATTATACTATAGCTGCATGATTCTGGAGAATTGTTGAGACATTGAGACTGATACGTGTAGAGTGTATTTTTATGGCTAGAACTGCTGTTTTAGTGTTACTATGAACATTGCCATCACATTCAGAGATAGTCAGAATTTGAAATATTGCTAAATGTAAAGGCAACCAAACAGGTGTTGTGGGTTAAATCAAGCAGAAATCGTTTTTTTAAGGTAACAACTGCAGGTCAGCACTTTTTACAATGAATGGAATGAAATGCCTTTGGTCCCCTGTTAGATGGTAAAGTGCGACACCTGTTTTGGTTTAACTGTTATTTCTTGCCATCACAAACACACTGTAAAGATTTTGGAGGTCAGATCTCTAAATTTTTAGTTGACAGTTGAAATATATGAACTAGGGATGTTCATTTTACTTGTTTTTCCTGAATGACAGCCAGTGCCTTTTAACTGATCATTATCAGTTAACCGACAATATTGAAAGGTTAAATTAGAATTAAATTAAATTAAAATGGAATTAGAAGTGTCTGACCCATTAAAATACCACAAGGATTAGTTTTACATGCACAAATAGCAGCATAAAGCATCACTTTTTATCTTACGATTTTATTAAATAGCATATTATTTTTAGTGTTTATTTTTAACCGTTTAGTTATTTTACATTTTTTCTGAATGCTAGAATAAAATCTGATATACACTTATCTGTTTTTTCTCTCAAAAATACAATTTTGACTGATACGTGTAGTGTATTTGAAAATTACTGATAGTAATTGAAAATTACTGATACTAATAATAGGTCAAAATTCTTACTGTTGGTTAACAGGTTAATTATGGTCATCCCTAATATGAACTAAATGTCTTTTGATATGTGATTTAAACAAAAACAAAAAAAAAATAGGGATCACGATTCTCTCATGATTCTGAATAGACAATCAAACAAAATAACACAATTTACTAGAGATTCCGACAAAATGTTAATTGAGTGCATTTTTTTTTTTTTTTATCAGGTTGAATGAATGATTCAATGACTCACTCATAAAGACTTCACCTATTTTATTACTGGATGAATCAGTATTTTTGAACAAATCTTTTGAACGAGTGTTTCAATGGCATTTTTTAACAGCCACTTGTTGCCACCTACTGGTGTAACGATGTAATTTATACAATCTTTATTTGAAGCATCAAGGTGATTTACTCCATTTTGATCACTACCATAGACATCAGTGTTTATATCCATACTATAAACTTTTATCCCAGTACTTCTCTGATAATTTAAATTATTATAAGACCGAAATAATGATTGTGTACAGTGGCCAAGAATTATCACAGATTAATTACAAGAACACATCCTGCATCTCTTTAGTTTTCTCTGTAAGTCACCTGACTCTGGTAACCTGAGCTTTCTCACATGGCTATAGATTACCCTTGGAGATGGAGAACCTCAGTGACTATCCACTCAGCTCTGGTTAAATGGATCTACTTACCTGACTTCTACATCATCCCCAACTCCAGGAACCTCATATGTAAGTGACACCTTTAACAAAAATGACAATATAATTACTCACCAGTTTTCCAACCTACAGTACAATGGCCTCAAAAAGTATTCGGATACTTAAGCCACAAATAGTTCATTTGTGACTACACTGATTTTCTTCTAGTTTTTTTACCAGAATGAGAATCTCACAAATTCACAGGAAATCATTTACTTCCGCATTGAAAAATAAGGTGGCTATATTGACTCCAAAATGCATAAAATGCTTGCAAATGATCTGTTGCAGCGGACTTCCTTCTGCTGATGTGTGCCTCCCAGCAGTGGATGGTGTTCGAAAATGAGAGAAAGGAAGAGTGGATGGTCATGGGAGGAGAGAACAAAGACAACCCGGACCCCATGGAGGATATGCCCTTCAACCCAGCCCCAAACTTCATCAACTGCAGGTAAGTACATTAGTAACGAATGAGAAATAAAAACTTGTCAGGGATCTGGTGCAAAAGAAGCTTTAACATGACATTGCTTTTATAAACAACAGTATGAACATTTCTGTAGATAATTAATGTAGCAATTACAAATAGATTATTCAAATAGATCTGCTTCATGAATTTCTTTCACATAACGCATTAAAATGAACACTTTTAACATTTGACATTGCACACAGTTTAGTTACGAACATGATGCAGGGCTACAACTGCCATCAAATTTCAAGATATGATGGCATGAATTGTCCTTGTATGGGTTTTAGGCTTTTATTTATATCATATGGTATAGTTTAGCAATACCACACAAGCAAGATTGCGTTTTTTCCCCAGAATATCAGCATGATTGCAGATGTGATATTTATGCAGCGGTTCATTAAACAAGAAGTTAATATTGTGTTACATTTTAGACACAATATTGTCTGTTTTTGCTCAATTTCACTCCTAACAAAGCCACAGCAGAACTGTTATGCATCTCTGAGTGACACAGCGGTTTCATTACTCAGTGAGTCATTGACTTATTCATAATGACGGCCACTAAAAGAATCAGATGTTTGAATGAACTGGTTCAATGAATGATTCAATGACTTACTCTTTAAGACAGCGATTTGCCGCCCCCTACTGGCAGTTTTAGTTTCATGTTAGAGTAACATTTCATTTCTCATTCGTATTCATGAGCTACATTACACAGTTTGTGTAAATATACCTACTTCAGATGCATCTTTTGAAAAAAAAAAAAAAAAAAAAAACATACAACATGCACATTTTTCCAGCACTTCAAATGTTATTTTTAATGTGATGACCAAAAACATTATTTGTTCATCCTTCTGAGATTGTCCCCATTTCTAAAACCGAATGTTTCAAGATGTAGAAAATCCAACATTTGATAGAAAACACTTTTATTTAAAATTAAAAAAGACATTAATTACCACTATAACCATCAGATGGCAGCAGAGGAGCATTTATTGGCTCATATTAGCCATTTGTACGTTTTACACTCAGTTTCGCTTTTGAATAAATATTAAACATTATAAAATTACTAGGTGTAAAAATACATTTTGTCAAGGTGAAGTATGAAGTACTCACAAAATCTCATGAAAAACAATAACTTTTCTTGCGACACAAAAGTGTGAAAACTGATGTTTGAATTGAATTTTGCCTAGGAAGAACACTGAGACACTTCTTTTTTATGCCGTCTCACATTTGAATAACTAAATTAATTCTAGGCCAGTCTATCTAAGTGACTATATTCTGATTATAAACTAGATGCTGTTAAAGCTACCTCAGGACACTGAAGATACTGACACTACAACAAGTGACATTTCACTGGAAGTTTTCCAGCTGGATTATATTATTGTGGAAGTTCTTAAGAACGTTCCTTGCATTTGGTCATTTAAAATATAACATCTCTCTCTGTTTCTCTGCGTGTTGTAGGTCCTACCTGGACATGGCAAAGGTCCTGGTGTTCCGGTACATGTTCTGGTTTGTGCTGACGGTGGTTTTTGTGACCGGAGCGACTCGGATCAGTGTGTTTGGGTTGGGTTATCTTATGGCCTGCTTCTTCTTCCTGCTCTTCGGCACACGGCTGCTGATCAAACCGTCACGTGCACGTCTGGTCATGTGGGACTGTCTCATCATGTACAACGTGGCTGTGATCATCTCCAAGAACATCCTGTCGGTGAGTGAGGATTTAACTACGCATATAACATGTGCTAACAACTACAAAGAGAGCAGCTTTGTTACAACAGCCCCGTTTGTGTTAGATCCTGGCCTGTGTGTTTGTGGTGGAGATGCAGAAGAACTTCTGCTGGGTCATTCAGCTCTTCAGTCTGGTGTGCACCGTCAAAGGCTACTATGACCGTAAGTTTTGTGCTGCATTGTCCTAGAGCAACTTTTCCCTTCTTTTCCGTGTTGTCAAGCACATTGTCATATTATTATACGAGTAAGGGATAATAACATAAAGCCAGCAGTGTTCTTGAAGTCGGTATGAAACGACTTTTTTTTCCCTATTGTGCCATATATCAGAGTGAAACGGCTTCTCAAACAAGAACAAATGTTGGGCAGGGCTTGATTTTGTCTGTGGGGAATTGATTGGATGGTTGTGGTTTGCTGTTGGTGGATCTCATGTGAGTGACAGGTTGCCCCGCCCTCATCATTAGAGAAGATAAGTGATGCCGCAAGAGGCAAGGGAAGTTAAATTATGAAAATATACTCAATTATTTGATGACAGAAGTGTTTTTTACTAATGAGATGAACTTGCAGGCCAGTGCTTGTAATATTTGTAAAATATGTTTTAAATATGTCTTTATTTACTATATTTTCCTAGGATATGTGCACAACATTTATAAAATCACAGTCCCACAGCACAGTCAAATGTAATCGTGTGTGTGTTTCTTCCTCAGCTAATTCAGTGTGTAATAAAGATTGCTCTCTGCCTGTGGAAGAGGCTGGCATTATCTGGGACAGCATCTGCTTCTTCTTCCTCCTGCTGCAGAGGAGAGTCTTCCTCAGTTTTTACTTCTTGCATGTAACTGCAGACCTTCAAGCTTCAGCGCGACAGGCCTCTCGGTAAGTGCGGCCCCTGCTGGACACATCAGAAAGGGCAGTTATTTCATGCAACGCATTCAAAGTCAGATTTCTACTTGTTATAGATCTTTCCTGTGACCCTAAGGGGTTTTTCTGTCTGATGCTTAAAAGTTGATGTAAATAGAACCAAACATTTTTCAAAAGTTTATTTTCTGTGTGTCTGTGCATTAAGGGGTTTCGAGCTTTTCCGAGCCAGCATTATCAAGAACATGCATTTCTATCAGCAGACAGAGAAGAAGTCACTTCAGCAGCTAAAGGAATCGTGAGTCCTTGTCTTTTTATTTGCCGTAATAAAAATAAATGAATAAAAAAGAGAATGTCCTACATATGGAAGCTTATTTCTGCCACAGAATTAAAAAACAAAGGTAATTGTGATTTTTCTGAATGTTTTCCTCTGAATTGCAAGTTTATAAAAAAAGTTAGAATTGCGAGATATTAACCCACAACTCTGAGAAAAAAATCACAATTACAAACGTGCAATTCTGAGAAAAAAGTTACATTTGTGTGACAGGGTTCCTACGCGGTTTGGAAAAGTATGGAATTTGATTTGAGTTTTTTCCAGGTCTGGAAAAGTATGGAAAAAAGAAATCAGAGTATGAAAAAATATTTGTGTTTCCAGACTATTGCCTCCATTCAGTTTTCTAATTTATTATACCTGCAAACTAGTCACTTTGTGGCGAAATTAGCAGTTTTGAATCAAAATACATCATTTATGTGAATCGTTTACATCCGCAGAGTTATTTTTTCAGGGTGAGTGACTGTGTGACACAAGATTCTCATAAGAATTGCAAATGGGCTACTATTTTTCCATAGACTGGAGTTAGTCACTATCTTTCTTGGCGCTCTGTGGCGTGACAGATCGCTGTAGCGCTCGTGAACCAGACATCTCTTTGGCTTTACTAGTTACAACACAAAATGAATGAACATCTGAAGGTATGTTGAAAGATACAGTACAACTTTCCAAAATCTGTCATGTCACATGCAATCGATTAATCAGCGTTTCAACCACAGAAAGGCGTCAATAAAACAGCTTGTAAAAATGTCACATTTAGCCTACCTCAGAAAAGCCTTACAATGTCCAATAACTCATCATTTAGCTACAAAAATGAACTTTGAGAGGAGCATTTTGATAAATATATGCTCTATAGGCTATTACATATTCATTGTATTTGTACTTAACATGTGCTTCTATATTGAATACATAAAAGTTTTATGACAGTCACCATTTAAATGTTTAGGCCTACATAAAGAGTAGAAAAATAATTGTCACTTTTATTATAACGTTATTATAAAAACTTCCTTGTGTGTAAGTTAGCCTATATGTAAGTAACTTACGATCAATTTAACCTAATATTATAATGACGTACCAGCTGTGGTTCCCTGTATTGTTTACAGCATTAGTTGAGAGATTTTTTTCTTTGAGGAAATTTGCCATGTACTGTACCTGATAGGCCCAAATTAATCAATACTGAATCAAAGGTAATCAAATCAAAATCAAATCGCAAGCTTCTGAATCAAAATCGCATTCAATTATGAAATTTGTCAATGCTCAGCCCTGGTGCCAAAATGTTTTATTTTTTATTTTTTACTTGAAGCAAATGTTGTTTTTTCAGAGTGCACCAGAATGCTTCCTTTACATGTTAAAATCACAAAAATCTTCTCCTGGGGGAGGACGCCCCCAGACCCCCTACAACTATCTACTTTCTACATGTCACCTTTTTCACCTCTTTTCACTTTGCAAATATGTTTATAGAGTTACGAATTTCTAAAATATTACGGAAACTGCTTGTGCTACTCATACTCGTAGGCTACTCTATAAAATACTTTGATACATATAATATATGATACATATAATGTCGAGAACAGAGCAGATGGATAAATCACAGAAGGATCTCTATAAAGGAAATGTATCGAATTAATAGACAAATTAAATATTCACGCCTATGTAGCGAGTGGTATGGCCGGAAAGGGAAACAAACTAAGTCATGACAACTTGTTAAACGGAATATATTAGTACTTGTAGATTTTATCCCCAACAAAAGTTACACAGGTACGTGGTTTTTAAGAAGAGAAGGGCCTAGGACATGAATACTAAATACAAAACTTTATTTCAACAATCAAACACTAATTTAAAAATCACTAAAAGACTGTAGGACCCGGACTACAAACATGAAGCAGTGACATTTCCTCTCTCAAGATCCATTAATCAGTTCATGTGAGTACAGTTGTTCAATATTAATATTATAAAGAGGCGAGAATATTTTTGGTGCGCCAAAAAACATAGAAAAGGAGACCGAGGCTCACCAATGGCAGAAATCGTTTGGAAGGAGGTCTGGAAATTTGAGTATGGAAAAGTATGGAATTTTGAAATGGAAAATGTGTAGGAACCCTGGTGTGATATAAACTTGTGATTCTGAGAAAAAAATTATTGCGAGATACAAACTTGCAATTCTAAGAAAGTCACAATTGTGAGATAAACATTTCTGGGGAAAAAATTCACATTTGTGAGATACAAATGCAATTCTGAGAAAGTCACATTGTTTTATAAACGAGTTTATATCTATATAAACACGCAATTATGAGAAAAGTCACGGTATTTAATTGCGATATATAACCTTTATATAATATGAAAATTAGGTAAAGTTTCTATCTCACAATTCTGATTTTATTTTTTGCAATTCTGAGTTTATAACTTGCATATACTTGATATAAACTCAAAATTGTGAGAAATAAAGTCCAAATTGTGAGATATAAAGTTGCAATTACCTTTTTTTACTTTTTTAATCTGTGGTGGAACAAACTTATCGAGCTCTAGTCACTCTATATATTCAGTCTTTATATTTCATCAGGATGAATCGCATACGTGAAAAACAGCAGAAGTACAAAGAAGGCCGTAAAACTTCTGAGATAGAGAAGCCCACAGGTATGAATGCATTACCATTTAAACTAATATAACTCAGCTGTGGTTTGAAATAAGTATAAATAAGTGATGTGATATGATATGATGCTTGAAATCTGTATCTAGGAAATGAGGAAATCAGCCACACATCCCTCATGTGTATGTGTTTTTAATAGACTCTAAGGAACAGAAGAAAAGGAGACAGTCATCAAAGTCCAATAGATGGCAGTATCCTTGGATGGATCATGCGACTGGTAAACTTACAATCAGCTGCAGTACTATCTTTCTGAATATCAAGCTTATCCCTCAAATCATTTCATATAAAGATGGCAGTCTTACAAAATGAACATTTTCAGGGAAGCAAACAAGAGATTCAGAATGCAACAATGCTGCTGGAGTTTGAATATGAGTGAATGTCTTTGTTTTAGTGTTGCATTCTGGGGAATACTACATGTTTGAGTCTGACAGCGGAGAAGAAGATGAATCCTTTCAGGAGGAACAGAAACCTCGCAAAAAACAGACTGCCTTTCAGGTGACACACACTTTGTATTACTTTTGTACTGTGTTAAATGTTTGGTAAGGCAGTTATTGCAGGGATACAAGCGTAAAGTTTGTGTGTATAAAATATTTCTCACAGCTGGCGTACCAGGCTTGGGTCACCAGTGCAAAAGAAGCCCTGAAAGACCGTCAGCAGAGGCAGAAAGAGCAGAGAGCGGAAGCAAAGAAACAACAAATCGCTCAGGCTTCAGGTTAAACGCAGACATATGAACCATGAAGCGATATATACTGTATATACAAAGAGACAAATCAACCACACTTCCTCTTATTACAGTGGTATATTGAGTGTTTATTTCTCTTAATGGATATCAGGTGGTGCTGAGGAGGATGGAGCAGTTTTTGATGTTGGGGATTCCCAGGAAGTGGAGGAAGTTCAAGAGGAAGGAGACGATGTGGGTAAGTAAGCTCTGGCTGAGGAATATATATATATATATATATGTATGTGTGTATATACACTATATTGCCAAAAGTATAGGGACACCGCTCCAAATCATAGAATTAAGGTGTTCCAATCACTTTCATGGCGACAGGTGTATAAACTCAAGCACTAGGCATGCAGACTGCTTCTACAAACATTTGTGAAAGAATGGGTTACTCTCAGGAGCTCAGTGAATTCAAGTGTGGTACCGTGATAGCCACCTGTGCATTAAGTCCATTCGTGAAATTTCCTCAACACTAAATATTCCATGGTCAACTGTTAGGTGGTATCATAAAGTGGAAGCAATTGGGAACAACAGAAACTCAGCCATGAAGTGGTAGGCCATGTAAAAATCACAGAGCGGGGTCAGCGCATGCTGAGGTGCGCAGAAGTCGCCAACTTTTTGCAGAGTCAATAGCTACAGACCTCCAAACTTCGTGTGGCCTTCAGATTGGCTCAAGAACAGTGCGTAGAGAGCTTCATGGAATGGGTTTCCATGGCCGAGCAGCTGCATCCAAGCCTTACATCACCAAGTGCAATGCAAGTCGTTGGATGCAGTGGTGTAAAGCACACCGTCACTGGACTCTAGAGCAGAGATGTGTTCTCTGGAGTGACGAATCACGCTTCTCTGTCTGGAAATCCGATGGACGAGTCTGGGTTTGGCTGTTGCCAGGAAACAGTACTTGCCTGACTGCATTGTGCCAAGTGTAAAGTTTGGTGGAGGGGGGATTGTGGTGTGGGGTTGATTTTCAGGGGTTGGGCTTGAACCCTTAGTTCCAGTGAAAGGAACTCTTAAATCTTCAGCATACCAAGACATTTTGGACAATTTCATGCTCCCAACTTTACTGAAACAGTTTGGGAATGGCCCCTTCCTGTTCCAACATGATTGCACACCAGTGCACAAAGCAAGGTCCATAAAGACATGGATGAGCGAGTTTGGTGTGGAGGAACTTGACTGGCCTGCACAGAGTCCCGACAGAACATCTTTGGGATGAATTAGAGCGGAGACTGTGAGCCAGACCTTCTTGCCAACATCACTGCCTGACCTCACAAATGCGCTTCTAGAAGAATGGTCAAAAATTCCCATAAACACACTCCTAAACCTTGTGGAAAGCCTTCCCAGAAGATTTGAAGCTGTTAAAGCTGCAAAGGGTGGGCCAGCTCCATATTAATCCCTACGGATTAAGAATGGGAAGTCAATAACGTTCATGTGCATGTAAAGGCAGGTGTCCCAAAACTTTTGTCATTATAGTTTATTATTGTAGATGCTCAGTTTGACTCCCGCCTTCTAAGGTCATCTAACTGCGCGACGTAAATTACGCTAATGACCGTGTTGAATTAATCACGTGTTAATATATATATAAGACCACATAAAGTCACAGAGCAAACCGGTCACAGATTGCGTAAAAGTCACCAATGCTCTGCTGATTCCATTGCTGAAGAGTTTCACTGGCATTAATATCAGCACAAAACTGTGCGGCGGGAGCTTTGTGGAGTGGGTTTCCACTGCTGAGCATCTGTGTGCAAGCCTCATCACCAAGTACAATGCCTACCGTGGCATGGTGTGGCGTAAAGCACGTCTCCACTGGACTCTGGAGCAGTAGAAACCTGTTCTGTGGAGTAACGAAGCTCGCTTCTCGGTTTGGTAGTCTGACGGGTGAGTCTGGGTTTGGCAGATGCCAGGAGAACGTTACCTGCCTGACTACATTGTGCCAACTGTAAAGTTTGGTGGAGGAGGATAATGGTTTCGGGTTAGGCCCCTTATACGTCCAGTTGAAGAGTCTAGCTCCAGAGAAAGAGTGAACTCGGACCCGACGTATTACATAGAATATAGACGCCTCTCGCAGTTTAAACGAATAGGGCTGGCAAACAAACTCAAGCTCCTCTTCTATTATATCGAAATCCTCTGACATTTCTCTTTAAAAATTCTCATTTTAGACATCTAATTCATGACCGTGTTTTGTTTTGCTCTCTCCTCTGCACTTCTGTGTTCGTCAGTGTTGTCATGCGTTGAGTCAGAGGTCACTCTTCTGCTGGAACTAGACTCGAATACGGCCGTTGCCGGAAGCCAGTTATTTTTGTTTATAAAACTAAGCTTACAAAAATACATAGCTTCGCTTCAGAAGGCCTTTATGAACCCACTGGAATCGTATGGATTTGTTATGTGATGGATGGATGCGCTTTTTTGGACTTCAAAATCTCGAGCCTGTTCACTCCCATTATAAAGCTTGGAAGAGCCAGAATATTTTTAATATAACTCTGATTGTGTTCGTCTGAAAGAAGACAGTTTTAGACACCTAGGATGGCTTGAGGGTGAGTAAATCATGGGATAACATTCATTTTGGGGTGAAGTAACCCAGCATACCAAGACATTTTCGACAATGCTATGCTTCCAACTTTGTGGGAACAGTTTGGGGAAGGCCCTTTTCTATCCCAGCATGACTGCCCCAGTGCACAAAGCAAGGTCCATGGATGAGTTTGGAGTGGAAGAACTTGACTGGCCCACACAGAGCCCTGACCTCAACCCCATCAAACACATCTGGGATGAACTAGAATGGAGATTGTGATCCAGGCCTTCTCATCCAACATCATGCTCTACTGGATGAATAGGCAAAAATCTCATGGAAAGCCTTCCCAGAAGAGTGGAAGCTCTTAGGGGACCAACTCCAGATTAACGTCTATGTATTTAGAATGTAACAGTCCTGTTTGATCTTATGGCTACGTGTCCCAATACTATTGTCCATATAGTGTAAATGGAGATTGACTGTATTAGTGCCTAACCATAAGCAGCTGAAAACAGGTTAGGGATTTGAGGGTGCCTTGAATTTCACATGACAACCCAGTGCATATTTCTGATTTTACAGCATCTCAAGGCACTGGCAGTGATGTAGTGCAGAGGATTCTGGACATACTGAAGTTCCTGTGGGTGCTTTTCCTGGCCATGGTGGACGGATTCACCATGTGGCTTGACTTGCTCACCAAGCAGTATGTAGACACTTCCACGGTCCTCTGTGAGGAGCGCTACCTCTTCATTCACAACATCAGCCAGGTGGGTCACTAACCCAAACACACCTTACCCAGTGCGTAACAGGCGTTGTTCTTATGAAGTTTGTGCCATCCACAGAGACCCTCCAGAGAGCCCATGGATGACCAGCTCTCACAGGACAGTGAGAATCTCACTGTCGAGACCTGTCTCGATGAAACTGATACAGACAATGTTCGCTTCAGCAGCAACATCAAGTGAGTCTGACCTGTTCAGTTCCTTACTTAGATAGGATGTTCACATAGCTGAGAATTTGTCATTGGACCAATGATATTTCAGTGTGGGTTATCCAGTGGGATAGATACCAGGAGGCCAACAAAATGCCTTTTTCTTAATATTTTTCTTTGTCATCCCATTTCTTTCGCAGTGTGATTGAGTTGGAGAATCTGGGTGGTTTTGCGAAGGCCCGTGACTTCAGCAGCACGACTCTGTCCTCTGAACTCACACTAGAGCTGGACACAGAGCCGTTTTACAGCCAGCACAGCCTCCGCCCTCGACGCTCCAGAACCGCCAGTGAACTGCTTTCAGACAGGTGCGGCTTATTCTACTAACGTTAACCTAACAGTCTAATACTCTGAGAGTTAGTTGATTTTCCAGCTTTCTGTATATTCACTGTTATACTGTAGGTGGCACTATTACACATCATCTGACATTACTGTAATGAGAATTTGAGAGAAAACATGTATTAACTCTTTTCCCGCCATTGACGTAATTTTTCAGTTTTCCGTATTTTCACTGTTATACGGTAGGGGGCGCTATTACACATCATCTGACATTCCTGTAATGAGAATTTGAGAGAAAACATGTATTAACTTTTTCTCTGCCATTGATGTAATTTTCCAGCTTTCCGTATTTTCACTGTTATACTGTAGGTGGCACTATTACACATCATCTGACATTACTGTAATGAGAATTTGAGAGAAAACATGTATTAACTCTTTTCCCGCCATTGACGTAATTTTTCAGCTTTCCGTATTTTCACTGTTATATGGTAGGGGGCGCTATTACACATCATCTGACATTACTGTAATGAGAATTTGAGAGAAACCATGTATTAACTTTTTCTCTGCCATTGATGTAATTTTCCAGCTTTCCGTATTTTCACTGTTATACGGTAGGGGGCGCTATTACACATCATCTGACATTACAGTAATGAGAATTTGAGAGAAACCATGTATTAACTCTTTTCCCGCCATTGACGTAATTTTACAGTTTTCCGTATTTTCACTGTTATACGGTAGGGGGCGCTATTACACATCATCTGACATTACAGTAATGAGAATTTGAGAGAAACCATGTATTAACTTTTTCTCTGCCATTGATGTAATTTTCCAGCTTTCCGTATTTTCACTGTTATACGGTAGGGGGCGCTATTACACATCATCTGACATTACAGTAATGAGAATTTGAGAGAAACCATATATTAACTTTTTCTCTGCCATTGATGTAATTTTCCAGCTTTCCGTATTTTCACTGTTATACGGTAGGGGGCGCTATTACACATCATCTGACATTACTGTAATGAGAATTTGAGAGAAAACATGTATTAACTTTTTCTCTGCCATTGATGTAATTTTCCAGCTTTCCGTATTTTCACTGTTATACGGTAGGGGGCGCTATTACACATCATCTGACATTACAGTAATGAGAATTTGAGAGAAACCATGTATTAACTTTTTCTCTGCCATTGACGTAATTTTACAGTTTTCCGTATTTTCACTGTTATACGGTAGGGGGCGCTATTACACATCATCTGACATTACAGTAATGAGAATTTGAGAGAAAACATGTATTAACTTTTTCTCTGTCATTGATGTAATTTTCCAGCTTTCCGTATTTTCACTGTTATACGGTAGGGGGCGCTATTACACATCATCTGACATTACAGTAATGAGAATTTGAGAGAAAACATGTATTAACTTTTTCTCTGTCATTGATGTAATTTTCCAGCTTTCCGTATTTTCACTGTTATACGGTAGGGGGCGCTATTACACATCATCTGACATTACTGTAATGAGAATTTGAGAGAAAACATGTATTAACTCTTTTCCCGCCATTGACGTAATTTTACAGTTTTCCGTATTTTCACTGTTATATGGTAGGGGGCGCTATTACACATCATCTGACATTACTGTAATGAGAATTTGAGAGAAAACATGTATTAACTTTTTCTCTGCCATTGATGTAATTTTCCAGCTTTCCGTATTTTCACCGTTATATGCTAGGGGGCGCTATTACACATCATCTGACATTACAGTAATGAGAATTTAATAGAAAACATGTATTAACTCTCTCTCCACCATTGACATAATTTTTTAGCTTTCCGTATTTTCACTGTTATACTGTAGGTGGCACTATTACACATCATCTGACATTACAGTAATGAGAATTTGAGAGAAAACATGTATTAACTCTTTCTCTGCCATTGATGTAATTTTCCAGCTTTCCGTATTTTCACTGTTATATGGTAGGAGGCGCTATTACACATCATCTGACATTACTGTAATGAGAATTTGAGAGAAAACATGTATTAACTCTTTCTCTGCCATTGATGTAATTTTCCAGCTTTCCGTATTTTCACTGTTATACGGTAGGGGGCGCTATTACACATCATCTGACATTACAGTAATGAGAATTTGAGAGAAAACATGTATTAACTCTTTCTCTGCCATTGATGTAATTTTCCAGCTTTCCGTATTTTCACTGTTATACGGTAGGAGGCGCTATTACACATCATCTGACATTACAGTAATGAGAATTTGAGAGAAACCATGTATTAACTTTTTCTCTGCCATTGACGTAATTTTACAGTTTTCCGTATTTTCACTGTTATACGGTAGGGGGCGCTATTACACATCATCTGACATTACAGTAATGAGAATTTGAGAGAAAACATGTATTAACTTTTTCTCTGTCATTGATGTAATTTTCCAGCTTTCCGTATTTTCACTGTTATACGGTAGGGGGCGCTATTACACATCATCTGACATTACTGTAATGAGAATTTGAGAGAAAACATGTATTAACTCTTTTCCCGCCATTGACGTAATTTTACAGTTTTCCGTATTTTCACTGTTATACGGTAGGGGGCGCTATTACACATCATCTGACATTACTGTAATGAGAATTTGAGAGAAAACATGTATTAACTCTTTTCCCGCCATTGACGTAATTTTACAGTTTTCCGTATTTTCACTGTTATATGGTAGGGGGCGCTATTACACATCATCTGACATTACTGTAATGAGAATTTGAGAGAAAACATGTATTAACTTTTTCTCTGCCATTGATGTAATTTTCCAGCTTTCCGTATTTTCACCGTTATATGCTAGGGGGCGCTATTACACATCATCTGACATTACAGTAATGAGAATTTAATAGAAAACATGTATTAACTCTCTCTCCACCATTGACATAATTTTTTAGCTTTCCGTATTTTCACTGTTATACTGTAGGTGGCACTATTACACATCATCTGACATTACAGTAATGAGAATTTGAGAGAAAACATGTATTAACTCTTTCTCTGCCATTGATGTAATTTTCCAGCTTTCCGTATTTTCACTGTTATACTGTAGGTGGCACTATTACACATCATCTGACATTACAGTAATGAGAATTTGAGAGAAAACATGTATTAACTCTTTCTCTGCCATTGATGTAATTTTCCAGCTTTCCGTATTTTCACTGTTATATGGTAGGAGGCGCTATTACACATCATCTGACATTACTGTAATGAGAATTTGAGAGAAAACATGTATTAACTCTTTCTCTGCCATTGATGTAATTTTCCAGCTTTCCGTATTTTCACTGTTATACGGTAGGAGGCGCTATTACACATCATCTGAACGAGTACAGATTCTCCGGATCAAAACACGAGCGATAAAAGCATTGCTTTTGCACACTGTTGTCTTTGAAAAAAATTAGATTTTGTTCAAAAATTTTGCTTTTTTATGAAAGAGTTCATGGTGTTAAATAGGTACTAAATAGGGTTCATTTTCTTTAACACAGTACATTTAAAAGGTTTTGTTTCTTGTCTCTGTTTCAGGCCGTTCAGTGTAGAGGAGCTGATACAGAGTCGTGAGTTCTACTCGTCTCAGAACCGACTGCTGAAGCTGCTCTTCGCGCTTTATAATGTTCTGGCGGCTCACTCTGAGCTGGTATGTTATTTCATCATCGTGCTCAATAACCTGGTGACCGCCTCTGTCGTCTCACTGGTGCTGCCGGTTCTGGTCTTTCTCTGGGCCATGCTGTCTGTGCCGCGACCTTCCAAGAGGTTCTGGATGACGGCCATCGTCTACACAGAGGTGGGAAGAACGCACAAGGCCTTTTTAAAACTGAAACCTTTTTTCTCCTTATTTTAATTTTTAGAATATTTTTAGATTAGATTAATATTTAGATTTTTCTGTAATATTTAGTTTAATTTAAATGTTTATATTTAATGTTTTTTTTGTATATTTTATTTTATACAGTATACAGACAACTATAGAAAAAAGTTACAATTTTTACAGTTCATTGAAAATTGACCAAATAAAAAAATAAATAAAATAATAAAATGTGTGTGTATATATATATATATATATATATATATATATATATATATATATATATATATATATATATATATATATATATTAGAATATTTTTAGAATGTTTTTATTTTATCATTTCTATTTTTGTGTAATATTTAATTTTAAAATTTTAATATTTACTTTTTTTTTAAATAGAGTATATATAAAATACTATTTTAACCACTTTTTAAACGTAAACTTTTTTACAGTTCATTGAACCTTTAGACCAAATTAAAAATAAATAAATATAAAAACAGAATATTTGTAAAATTGACTTGGTGATTTAATGTTTCAGATAATTAAAAAGAAACCTTATTTAAATTTGTAGAATAGTTTTTATTTTCATATTTAGATTTTTATTTAATATTTAATTTAATTTTAATTTCAATATTTAATTATGCATTTGAATTTAATTAACTTTTTTATTTTATTTTATGTTTAATTTTAACAGTATATATAAAACAATATGTGCAATATGTCCAGTAAGTGTTGATCTTGAAATATTACTAACAATATCAAAGTGATTCTTGCGTTTACTTTATAAAGATTTCACAGCAAAAAGACGTGAAGCACAAGCTGAAGGTGGACGTTTGTATAAAGGGCTACTTATATGAAAGCTTTGAAAGTTTGCATATTAAACAATTGCAGTTGGAACTATAATAACTAAAATGCGTATCTCTGGGCTGATGTGTTTCCCACAGGTCATGGTGGTGGTCAAATACCTGTTTCAGTTCGGCTTCTTCCCGTGGAATAGTGAGTATGTGCTGACGTTAAACGAGGACAAGCCCTTCTTCCCTCCACGGATCCTGGGTCTGGAGAAAACCGACAACTACATCCGCTATGATTTGCTTCAGCTGCTGGCCCTCTTCTTTCACCGCTCACTTCTCCAGGTATTCAGTTTATCCTGCTGAAGAAAAACATGCCTAGACTAGCTGAACTGTTGGTCTGATGGTCACCATGTTTAAAGCACAGTTAAGAGTTATTGGTATAAAGTTTGTTTTGGCTCCTTTGGAACTCAATAGAGTGTAACAGTCCAGAAGTAAAAACTGCATTCATTTTCCCCATTGCGAAATTGATTTTAACGATTTAGTTTCTGTGAAGACTTAAAATAAACAGACTCCATACTTTTCTTGTATTATGACTTGGCATTTGGTTTGTAATCCATCATGACATACATTTTTGTCTTTGCCTCTCTCAGCGTTATGGTCTCTGGGACCAAGAGGGCCCTCTGGAAGAAAAGACTGATCTTTCATCTGCGGAGAAGAGCAAGAAAGAAAGAGATGAGAAACTCTCAGATGAAGAGGACAGTCGAGCACAGCCAGAGCCCGACACGGAGGTGATGTCAATGACGCCGTCGGCAGACTCACCGACCAATCCTGAGATACAGACCGACCCGGACACCACAGAAAGACTTCAGACAGAGAAGGAGGAGGGAAAGAAGAAGAAGAGTCCCTTCCTGCGCTTCCGCAAGAAAAAACAGTCAGAATTAGGTCTGTTGAAAATCAATTCCAATTCTGAAATCAGATGCTTAAGGTCAGAAATTAAATACTAAAATCTCAATTCTGCTTATTGATTCCGACACAGAATTCAATTCGGCATCCGCACATCTAAAGCTGCATCTCATATAGTGCACGAATACTGAATTGAGTTCTCTTTTGCATTTTCTTGCATGTGGACACTCAGAATACACTCAAAATTGTCGAAATATCCTCATAAACACAGTCGGTTATGTGTTAAGTGAACATAAACAGTTGTGAAACAAATCAGATGTGTATCAGTATATTGGATCCGTGCATTCGGTCTTAAAGTGACAGCAGCCTAATAAACCTTCTGCCGTCTGTTAATCAAACAAATTGGAATTGAAACTGAGAATCAATAATCGGAATCGCTAAAATTCAAATGATACCCAACCCTATTTATATATGAATTCGACCTAAATTATGTCTATAAGATTGTACTGAGCCTGTTATGTGTGTTATTTTGACATGTTTGAACAATCCTGTCACAGACACTAAACAGAAAGAACCCAAGAAGAAGAAGAAGAAGAAGTCAAAGACGAAACACAGCGAGGACACCAGTAAAAAACTATTGAATGCTGTTGGAGGAAAACTCAAAGGCCTTTTCTTATCCATGTAAGATTCCTGTTGCTTTTGTTTCAACCCAGCAGGAAAGGGGCAGAAATTAACATTTTCATTACGGAGCAATATTTGCCCGGTCAAATTGATTTCCAGGGGCATTTTTTTCTTTTGTAAGAGGAGGTACCAATGATGGGCGATTTCGAAACGCTTCGCTTTGGAACCAGTGATTCGGAGCTTGTTTCAAACTGCCAAAGTCACGTGATTTCAGTAAACAGGGCTTTGTTATGGCATAACTGTTTAGAAACATTTCGAAATGTCATTTGTTCGCCGTTAGGGGGCGATGATCTCTCTGAACCCATTAACCAGTGCCTGTTTATGATTTTTACCTGATCTCAGATCAGTTTTATACATTTGTAGGCCTTTAATGACACATTTGTATAAAAAAAGGGAAGAGTTGTAGTTAAAAGTCTCTTACTAGCCAAGCAACAAAACAAGCCCTACAATTTAACAAAATATCTCATATTATAAAGAGACTTCATATTTAGTGGTATAATGATTTGTTAATTGCATTTAAAATATTGCACCTTTAATTAAACATTTGCAGTTGGTTTGAGTTTTTGCTGCATCTACACTTTCAAAACAATTTATATTTTGAATAATCAACACTGTTCCAGATGTTGATACAGTGTTGACATTCATGATTTAATACCATATTTAAGGTTTGACTGTAATTAATTTTATCTTGTGGTGTTTTCAATTCCTCTACACAGAGTGAAGAATGTCTACAAGCCGACCTGTGGATTCTTCCAGAACATCCTGCATGCGGAGTATCGGGCGGCTACTGATGTCTACGCTCTTATGTTCCTCACGGATGTGGTGGATTTTATCATCGTCATCTTCGGTTTCTGGGCCTTTGGAGTGAGTACAGAAAACTCAGATCAAGATATTCCTAGTCAAAAATTCCCAAAGGAATGTCTACAGGATTTGCGTTTTGGAATGGCATGATTTGGAACCAATCCTGAAGAAATTATTCTCAATCTGAGTTAAAACAACAACAATGCTAAATGCAAATAATATAATGCTACTAAATTTAGGATGCCAAATTAATTAGACACCTGGTCACATAAAGCATTTTTTTTCTGATTGGATAGCTATCCGACCAGGTGTAATTCCCTCCGAGACTCAAATCACTTCAGGACGTGCTTTGAGACGCATTCCAGGTCAAATCAAATAGTGACATGTGACAAGTGTAAACGGGCCCATTGACTGTGTAAAGTTTGAGCATGAAATGTTTGCTCTGTCCCAGAAACACTCAGCGGCAGCAGATATAGCCTCCTCTCTGTCCGAGGATCAGGTCCCCGAGGCGTTTCTAGTCATGCTCCTCATTCAGTTCAGCACCATGATCATTGATCGTGCGCTGTACCTGCGGAAGAGCATCTTGGGAAAGCTCATCTTCCAGGTTATACTGGTTTTCGGGATCCACCTGTGGATGTTCTTCATCCTTCCGGCTGTCACCGAGAGGTAAGCGAGGCTTGTGTACAAATGCAGGAGATCTTTGCAGCTGAGATCAAAGACTTCAGAGTTTATATCACTTCCTTTATTTTCACAGGATGTTCAATCATAACTCAGTGGCCCAGCTCTGGTATTTCTTCAAGTGCATCTACTTCACATTGTCGGCGTATCAGATCCGTTGCGGCTACCCGACACGAATCCTCGGAAACTTCCTCACCAAGAAATTCAATCATCTCAACCTCTTCCTCTTCCAAGGGTGGGCACTTCGTATTCTTCATTTTCCAGTGTCTTCTCTTCAAAAGTTTTTCTTAAAAGGATGAGATGAGATGAGAGCCACCGTAGGCATTAATGGATTGAATTTACTCTGTCCTCAGGTTTCGCCTGGTTCCGTTTCTAGTTGAGCTTCGAGCGGTGATGGACTGGGTTTGGACAGATACCACATTGTCTCTCTCCAACTGGATGTGTGTAGAAGACATCTACGCTAATATCTTCATCATCAAGTGCAGCCGTGAAACAGAAAAGGTAGCAGGTTTAATCATTAAATTGATCAAAAGTGACAGTAATGTTACAAAAGCTTGCCGATGATGATACTTCAAAGGCTGTGAAGCTGTGTCTCTTTGGGTTTGGGTTTGGCAAGCACCACTTATAATCTTATTTGTCCATGATTTTGGGGCTTCATTAAACTTTCTCTCTTCAGAAATATCCTCAACCAAAAGGACAAAAGAAAAAGAAGATAGTCAAGTATGGGATGGGCGGCATTATCATTCTCTTCCTCATTTGCATCATTTGGTTCCCACTACTCTTCATCTCACTGGTTAAATCAGTAGTGGGCGTGGTTAACCATCCTGTTGATGTCACTGTCACAGTCAAGCTCGGAGGTTATGAGGTAAAATACTACTGTAATATTTCTATAATAGTTTAGTACTTTGAGATTTTACGTTTGAGATTTGATTGTTTTCTCCTGCAGCCTTTATTCACGATGAGTGTTCAGCAACAGTCCATCAAGCCTTACACTGAGCAGGACTACAACCATCTCAACAATCATTTTGGGAAAAATGCTGTAAGTGGACATCATTTATATCTTTATATATTTATATCTTTATAACTCACAATTCTGACTTAATAACTCTCAATTCCAACTTTATAACTCGCAGTTCTGACTTTATAAATACAAAGTTCTGGCATGAAACTCTAGATGGCGCAGACTAATAGGTCCTTTAACACAACCTGCTAATTATCACATCATTATCTATAAGTCACAGATGATTGGTTCCTGCTGTATTAGTAGCCATTGAGCTTGCATGCTTAATCTTTAAACACATGAGTTTCGCAATTCTGACTTTATATCACACAATGCTGACTTTATATCTCGCAACTCTGACTTTATATCTCGCAATTCTGACTTTATATCCCGCAATTCTGACTTTATATCCCGCAATTCTGACTTTATATCCCGCAATTCTGACTTTATATCCCGCAATTCTGACTTTATATCTCGCAATTCTGACTTTATATCCCGCAATTCTGACTTTATATCCTGCAATTCTGACTATATCTCGCAATTCTGACTTTATATCCCGCAATTCTGACTATATCTCGCAATTCTGACTTTATATCACACAATGCTGACTTTATATCTCGCAATTCTGACTTTATATCACACAATGCTGACTTTATATCTCGCAATTCTGACTTTATATCCCGCAATTCTGACTTTATATCACACAATGCTGACTTTATATCTCGCAATTCTGACTTTATATCTCGCAATTCTGACTTTATATCTCGCAATTCTGACTTTATATCACACAATGCTGACTTTATATCTCACAATTCTGACTTTATATCTCGCAATTCTGACTTTATATCACACAATGCTGACTTTATATCTCGCAATTCTGACTTTATATCTCGCAATTCTGACTTTATATCACACAATTCTAACTATATATCACACAATTCTGACTATATCTCGCAATTCTTACTTTATATCTCGCAATTCTGACTTTATATCTCGCAATTCTGACTTTATATCACACAATTCTGACTTTATATCACGCAATTCTGACTTTATATCACGCAATTCTGACTTTATATCACGCAATTCTGACTTTATATCTCGCAATTCTGACTTTATATCTCGCAATTCTGACTTTATATCTCGCAATTCTGACTTTATATCACGCAATTCTGACTTTATATCTCGCAATTCTGACTTTATATCACGCAATTCTGACTTTATATCTCGCAATTCTGACTTTATATCTCGCAACTCTGACTTTATATCCCGCAATTCTGACTTTATATCCCGCAATTCTGACTATATCTCGCAATTCTGACTTTATATCACACAATTCTAACTATATCTCGCAATTCTGACTTAGTAACTCGCAATTCTGACTTTATATAATGCAATTCTGACTATATCTCGCAATTCTGACTTTATATCTCGCAATTCTGACTATATCTCGCAATTCTGACTTTATATCACACAATTCTAACTATATATCACACAATTCTGACTTTATATCCCGCAATTCTGACTATATCCCGCAATTCTGACTATATCCCGCAATTCTGACTTTATATCCCGCAATTCTGACTATATATCCCGCAATTCTGACTTTATATCCCGCAATTCTGACTTTATATCCCGCAATTCTGACTTTATATCCCGCAATTCTGACTATATATCCCGCAATTCTGACTTTATATCCCGCAATTCTGGCTATATCCCGCAATTCTGACTTTATATCCCGCAATTCTGACTATATATCCCGCAATTCTGACTTTATATCCCGCAATTCTGACTTTATATCCCGCAATTCTGACTTTATATCCCGCAATTCTGACTATATATCCCGCAATTCTGACTATATATCCCGCAATTCTGACTTTATATCCCGCAATTCTGACTATATCTCGCAATTCTGACTTTATATCTCGCAATTCTGACTTTATATCTCGCAATTCTGACTTTATATCTCGCAATTCTGACTTTATATCTCGCAATTCTGACTTTATATCTCGCAACTCTGACTTTATATCCCGCAATTCTGACTTTATATCCCGCAATTCTGACTTTATATCCCGCAATTCTGACTTTATATCCCGCAATTCTGACTTTATATCCCGCAATTCTGACTATATCTCGCAATTCTGACTTTATATCACACAATTCTAACTATATCTCGCAATTCTGACTTAGTAACTCGCAATTCTGACTTTATATCCCGCAATTCTGACTTTATATCCTGCAATTCTGACTTTATATCCCGCAATTCTGACTTTATATCCCGCAATTCTGACTTTATATCCCGCAATTCTGACTATATCTCGCAATTCTGACTTTATATCACACAATTCTAACTATATATCACACAATTCTGACTATATCTCGCAATTCTTACTTTATATCTCGCAATTCTGACTTTATATCTCGCAATTCTGACTTTATATCTCGCAATTCTGACTTTATATCACGCAATTCTGACTTTATATCACGCAATTCTGACTTTATATCACGCAATTCTGACTTTATATCTCGCAATTCTGACTTTATATCTCGCAATTCTGACTTTATATCTCGCAATTCTGACTTTATATCTCGCAATTCTGACTTTATATCTCGCAATTCTGACTTTATATCACGCAATTCTGACTTTATATCTCGCAATTCTGACTTTATATCTCGCAACTCTGACTTTATATCCCGCAATTCTGACTTTATATCCCGCAATTCTGACTATATCTCGCAATTCTGACTTTATATCACACAATTCTAACTATATCTCGCAATTCTGACTTAGTAACTCGCAATTCTGACTTTATATAATGCAATTCTGACTATATCTCGCAATTCTGACTTTATATCTCGCAATTCTGACTTAGTAACTCGCAATTCTGACTTTATATCATGCAATTCTTACTTTACATCACGCAATTCTGACTTTATATCATGCAATTCTGACTTTACATCACGCAATTCTGACTTTATATCTCGCAATTCTGACTATATCTCGCAATTCTGACTTTATATCACGCAATTCTGACTTTATATCTCGCAATTCTGACTTTATATCATGCAATTCTGACTTTATATCATGCAATTCTGACTTTATATCATATATATGACTTTTTTGTCTCAAGATGTACACCAGTAATGATTTTTTTTAGGGTATGTTTGTAAAAGATACTTAAATGCCCTAATTGAACTAAGGCTTAATCCTGGCTTAATCTAAGCCCTGTCTGTGAAACCGGCAAGAAAAAAGGTCAGAATTGTAAGATTAAAAGTCGCAATTACCTTTTTTTATTTTATTTTGTTTTTATTACTGGTGGAAACAAGCTTCCATAGATTTCTGAGAGACGCACAGCGATGCAGATATTTTGATTTGTGCTCATTTCATTCTTAAAGTTTACACTCATTTACTTCACACAGTCATTGCTGCATAGTTATTTTAGAAGTTTCTGTATAATATCATGCTATTCCCTTACTCACCTGTTATCCAGTGAATGACTGTCAAATATTTTTCCTGTTATTCGGAAGAATTAGTTATCTGTTTTGAAGCCACTTCAGGCACATCTTTAGCAGTTACTCATTTCACAAGAGTTGAAAACAGAAATAGATATTATATGTTTATTATCAAGGCTACAGGAAGATTTTTTTAACTGGCACAAGTGTGAGGTATCCACCTCTGCCGGATATAACAGTCGGCTGAAATGTGTCCACAGGTGGCCATGCAGTTTATCACCATGTACAGCTATGAAGACATCGTCACAGCCAACATCGAGGGCAGCTCGGGATCAGTGTGGCAGATCAGCCCGCCGAGCCGACAGGAGCTCATAAAGGAACTGCTCGGCAGCGCCGGTGACATGACCCTCCGTCTGGACTGGAACTTCCAAAGGTCAGTTTGATGGAGAAAGAAATAAGCTGCTTCTGCTGGAGCACAGGATCTCATGTTCATTATGTGCTTGTGTCTGATAGGGACCTTGGGAAGGGTGGGACGGTGGAACATACTTTCGACAGGCACTCCATCAGTTTGGCACGAGAGAATCCAGTCAGAGCCGACCTGGCCTCGCTGCTGCTGGGCAACCGGAAGGATCCTGTGTAAGTTTTATCACAACTTCATCCATCATCCTTGACACACTCTTAGGAAAAAAATATCCCATGATTCATAACGTAATTTACTAGAGGTAATTTACTAAATGTTAATTGCTGCACTCTTTTTAAAATAAATATTTAATTAATTTGACTTATAAGTCAAATGACTCAAATTGAGTGAATGATTCAATGACTCACTCATAAAGATTTGTTTCATTACTGGATGAATCTGCATTTTTGAAAGAATCTCTTGAATGATTCAATGACAAATATATATTTTTAAGTCACTTGTCACCACCTACTGGTGTAATGATGTAATTGTAATCTTTATTTGAAGTGTCGAGTCACTTTCAAAAGGTAATTTACTCTATTTTAATCGCTACCTTAGACATCAGCATTGATATCTGAGCTATAAACATTTATCTCAGTATTTCTGGGATAATCTGAATTACTGTAAGACAGAAATTATGATACTGTATGGTTAAAAACACATAGGGCCAAATCACTGTCATTTAAGAATAAGATTACGATCTTTTAACGATTAATCGTGCAGCTACTATTTCAGTCTTTCTACTTCAAAACATCTTTAAAATTATTTGTGAAATGTACTAGCAATTTCTGAGTGAAAACTGTTTAAAAGTAAATCCTACACCATATTTTGTCACTCATATTTGGCAAGTGTCTATATTTCACACTGTTTTTCTGATTTTTATCATCTCTAATTCTCTCGTAGGCTTGTGCCGCACATGTTTCCTAACTACATCCGAGCACCTAATGGAGCTGAAGCGAAACCCGTCAGCCAGCTGTATAATGGTAAAAAGGATTGAATGTCTCTTTAGTGTTTTAGTCAGGCACAGTTCACTCTTGTGAATTTCCTCCTTAATGTTTCCAATTAATTGTGGAGGATTTCTACCCTGTTTGGGATATACATGACGGTTAGTCTAATCAGTCCTTTACATGCAGTCAGCAAGCAAGCCATCACATCACAAGCTGATTGGCCTCTGCTGATCCTACAGCCAATGAGATTGCTTGATCAACATTTAAATCTGGTTCAGTTTTGCTGTAATCTAGTCCTGCAGTTCCTCTGAGCCCCTCCACCTCCCCAGCTCCACCTGCCTAGATCTGCTACAGGATTGATTGATGTATGTCTATTTATGCAGCAGCAGCAGATCTTACAGTCTCACAGCAGTGTGTCTGTGTATCTATTAGCAGTAGCGAGTCCATGCTTGATCTGCAGAAATAGTCTGCCAAGTCCAAATACATTAACATTGCCTTCCATATTCAATATAATATGTGCTAGTTTTACTCTTGAGCAGTTTCTGAAGGTAAAGATGTGGTTGTTTTGTCGTGGCAGGTGGTGAGGAGGGATATCAGGATGTGACTCTGTCTCTGATGAGGGAAGCCTCAGTGAACACCACTGGAGCTCAAGAGTGGTGGGACATCAGTATCGCCGACTGCCGTGACTCCTGCGACGTCTTACCGATGGTCATCTTTAACGACAAAGTTAGCCCTCCGAGTTTGGGCTTCCTAGCAGGATATGGGTACACCACCTCCATTCCTTTTGAGATTTAGTGTAGGCTTTTTATTATATTCACTATAAACTCTTACTGTTGATCATTATACATAGTTAAATGTATTTTATTAGTTATGTTAATAGCTGTCAAAAGTTAATAATAATTCAGATTTTTTAATGTTTTTGAAATAAGTTGCTGCTAAAATCTGCTAACCAAGGCTGCATTTATTTAAATGATTACAGTTAAAACAGCTGAATATACTGTAAAAAGTAATTTATTCCTGTGATCAAAGCTGAATTTTCAGCATCATTACTCCAGTCTTCAGTGTCACATGATCCTTCAGAAATCATTCTAATATGTTGATTTGTTTCTCAAGAAACATTTTCTGATCATTATCAATGTTGAAAACTGTTTTCACTGCTTAACATTGTGTGGAAACTGTGATACTAAGGCCTAGAGGCTTGAAACTTGGCCAGATGATCGGTCTCAATTTGGGGAGAGACTGACAAGGTAATACCCCGATTGGCCAACAGGTGGCGCTACAGCAATCAAAAATGCAAAAATGCTCATAACTCCTAGACTGTTTATTTCCGCCATGAAATTTTTCTGGACTCTGAATATCAATAATTATAAAAAAAAAAGAAAAAAGTTGAAATTTTTATTTTTGGTTGCTAAGTTGCGCAAAAACGTTGGAAATGGGAAGGACCATTTTCACTAAAATGGCTGTAACTCTTGAATGGAATGAGATATTTTCACCAAACTTGGTATACATGTGTTCACAGTGAAAAAACTAATTGTGGCGATTGAACACTTGGTGGCGCTATAAAATGAAAAAATAGGAAAACAGCTCTAACTATGCAATCGTTAGTCCGATCGACTTGAAATTCGCCATGCAGTGTCTTGGTCCAAGTTGCCATAATAGTTTATGAGGACATTGGCATATCTTGAAAAACATGGCTGCCATCAGCCAATGAAATTTGAATACCTGTTAGACAAGGCTAACGGCGGCCGATCTGAACAAAACTTGGTATGGGTCATCGGCACGATGCCCTGAATGAGCCTGAGAAGTTCTGAACCAGCCCCATCTAGTGGTAAAATTAAATGCTTATAACTTTGGGTGTGGTCGACTTATTTTCACAGGAGTCATGTTGTTAGACTCCTGAATCCTTGCCGAGTCCAACGATACCAAACATGCTAGGTTTCGCCCTATGATTTGGGCAACGTTGTGATTTAGAGCTTGAAAAACTTTTGTGAATATTTTCAAAACAATTAGTTTGATCGAGATTAAACCACCTTAGGAAATATGGAACCATAGCTTGTTAATAATAATCAAAACTTTGATAGGAAGTGGCAAAAAAATCCAATCAAAGTCACTCATGGGTCACTTTTATGCTCTCATTTATGTAAGTGTCTATAACTTTAAAATGAAATGAGATATTTTCACCAAATTTGACATGTATGGGCACACTTTGAGGACACCTAAAAAAAAAAAAAAGTGGTGGAGATCAGGCAATAGGTGGCGCTATAACTGTCAAAAAAAACATTTTTCCTTAGTGAATTGCCTTTATTGGCTGTAAATGCTATGATCTAAGTGCTTACATGCTTGCTAGATAAAATATAATATCTTTTTATGTGCTTAAAGCCTTAAAGTGCTTGAAACTCAATAATTGCTGCTCTCAGCTATATTTATTATTTTTCTAGTCTTACTTCCACAAACTTTTGAATGGTAGTGTATTAATTTCCACAAAAATATTAAGCAGGAAAAACTGTTTGTTTTCAACAAATCATCATATCAGAATGATTTCTGAAGAATCATGTGACACTGAAGACTGGAGTAATGATACTGAAAATTCAGCTTTGATCACTGGAATAAATTACACTTTACTATATTTTCACATAGAAAAGTTATTTTAAATTGTAAAAATATTTTAAAATTTTTACTGTATTTTTGATCAAATAAATGCAGCCGTGGTGAGCAAAAAACATCTTTCAAAACATTAAAATAAAAAATCATAATCATCCCAAACTTTTGACCAGTAGTGAATATTCTAGAATATTCCTTGCGAATACATCCGTCTCTTCTCCTCCCGCAGGATCATGGGACTGTACGTGTCGGTGGTTCTGGTCATCGGCAAGTTTGTGCGAGGCTTTTTCAGCGAGATCTCTCACTCCATCATGTTCGAGGAGCTGCCGTGCGTGGACCGCATCCTCAAACTGTGCATGGACATCTTCCTGGTGCGGGAAACCGGAGAACTGGAGCTGGAGGAAGAGCTGTACTCAAAACTCATCTTCCTCTATCGCTCTCCAGAGACCATGATCAAGTGGACTAGAGAGAAGAATCAAGACTGAACGTGTTTTGTGGCGGATGCGGCCTGGAAGCGCTGGAGCTTTACTGCTTAAAGTTGGATGATTCAATGAGTCTATAGCCATTTCTCCAATGCTACGGAGCGGCCTTCTTTGCACTCAGAGGTTGGATGACGGGAGTCAGGTGGAGCCTCCGTGTGTTATTCTGCCTGAATCGTGTTTCATTTCGTCAGCAAAGCTTGAGAATCAGCCTCTCTGTGTGACTGATTCGGACGCTGGTACAAAACAGCAGGACCTTCAAAGTGGAAATCCAAACACTATAAGAGTGAATCTCACTAAACTACGTCTGGGTCATGTTTTACCACAGAATAACAGGAATTTTCCATTTAAAAAGGGCCTGTTTTTTGGGCTATTAAGGTTGTTCTATAATACATCCAGATTCTCATGACTATAAAACATTAACATCATAGATTTTTTCAATTAATAGTCAATTCATAGTGATAAATCATTGTATAAATATTCCACAACTGAAATATTTTTTGATTGCTTAATTATCATGAAAACCAATGCAAATAAACTTAACGAGCATTCAAATAAGCTTCATTTTCATTATGCAAATTATCACAAATAATAAGTCATCAGTGTTCATGCACATTTCTATCAATATTTTTATCCATGACTTTTCTATGATTTCCGAAGCAAATATTAATGCAATGTATACATGTAAAATAGGAATAAAAATCCATGTTCAAATTTATCATAGCATGTTTTAACTAAAATTAATGCTGTTTGATTTATTAATAAATACAAGCATCATGTCACATGACTGAATGCAATTTGTTTAACTAGTATTATAAACTACCAAATATTCAATTATACAGATCTTTTCCAAAACTTTCTGGGTTTATTCTTCCAAAAATCCATGACTGTATAATTTTGGGGTGAAATATGACCCAGACCTGCTGTTGATGTCTTTGGTGAGATTTTAACTGTTTTTGTTCTAATACTACAGCAAAAGTGTTTACAAGCCAAAGTATCTTAGGATGAGAACCATTAAGTATTTCATTCCTGGTTTTACAATTTCTGATCAAACACTTGAACCATGTTTCCTCATAAAAAGACCAGAATCTGCTTGTTTTTAGGGTGGCGGGTGCCACACTTCCATTCGTTAAGTGCTGGAATGCTGTGATTTATCAATTAAGGTTGTTAGGATGATGTTTCTACATTCTGTACCGTAATTGTCTTAAGCGCACACGTTGTGTAATAATGTGTGTGTCGAAGCTCATCTGTAATGGCTGGAATAATCATTTCCACTGTATGGTTACACAAAGGGACACGAACAAGTACTCTTTGCCTTCTTTTCCTCTTCAGAAATCAAATGAGCCTGTAAAAATTCATTGCCGAGTTTGTTTGCTAAATTAAGAACTCAATGTTACATAGTTAAATTACTGTACAAACGACTGAATGTATAAAAGGTTATATTGATTTAATTGCCGGCGGCGTATTCAAGTATTCTGTGTCTGATGATCAATACAAGCCAAATGTGTTCAAGCAAAAAAAACTGAATGTTTAAAAATGGTAACTTTATTCATTTACAAATGGAAACCGACAATGAAATGATTACAATGGGACACTTTTATGATGTGCCTTAAATAATCACTTTCAAAACAAATGTCTGCTAGTCTTCATCCTCCAAAAGATATTCGCTGATTTCCATCTTCATCCGAGATCTGTGGAAAAAACAGACATATTAATAGTTTTATCAATCTATTTATGCAAATTTTGGGATATCGCATAAAAATAAAAATGCTGGATGGAATACAAATCTTTCTTTTTTTTTGTCCGGTAAGACATGCACATACACTGATGGAAACATTTACTGAATAAATAAATTCCTTGATGCGCATCAAAAAAGAATATTCATGCGATATATTCCAAATTGGCAACTTTGGATGGAAACAGCGAGTGAGTCTAAGGGTGTGTTCGCACTCGTCGTTTGTATGTACATGATGATATTTTTACCAGCTGAGGACTTATAAAATGTGTAAAGGAGTCAAAACAGCTTCAGGAATTCCTCCATTGAACACAAACGAAGGAGACGCGGTTCAGAAACCTGTACTGAAGTGTGATGCGAAAAATTGCGACTGTGACAAGAACCACCAGGTGTGCTTGAGCATTCTGTGCTTTTTAGTGTAGCGCTTTATGACATCATGTCTTAGGTCCGTGTTATGTTCATATTTCAGTTGAATAGCGCCAGAGTTTGTTTGAATAAGTGTGAACGGACCAAGTTCACACTTATTCAAATGAGCCGCACTAACAGGGCAATCGCTTCAATCCTGCCCAGTGTGAACACACCCTCAGACACCAGTTCAACACCAGAACTCAATCCAAGCAGAACGTAAAGGACTAGTTTTATGGAAGCTCGTTTCTGCAACAAATACAAAATAAAAAAAAAAAAGCTAACTGCAATGATTAATTTTTTCCTCGCCATTTCAAGTTATAAAGTCCGAATTGTACGGAAGAGGATTAGGGCCAAGCAATAATAAAAAAAAAATAAAAGAAAAAAGTCTAGATAAAATGTTGAGAATAAAGTCATTAAATTACGAGAACAAATTTGTTAAATTACGAATTTGTTCTCATAATTTAACGACTTTTTTCCTCAACATTTTATCTTGACATTTCTCATAATTTAATGAATTTGTTCTCGTAATTTAATGAGTTTATTCTCAACATTTTATTGACTTTTCTCGTAATTTAACGAATTTATTCTCAATTTTATCTCGACTTTTTTTCTTGAAATTTAACAAGTTTATTCTCAACATTTTCTCTCTACTTTTTTCTAGAAATTTAACAAGTTTTTTCTCATAATTTAACGAGTTTATTCTCAACATTTTATCTCGAAATTTAAAGAAATTGTTCTCGTAATTTAACTTTTTTCTCGTAATTTAATGAGTTTATTCTCAACATTTTATTTTGACTTTTTCTAGAAATGTAACAATTTTTTTCTTGTAATTTAATTACTTTATTCTCAACATTTTTCGACTTTTTTCTAGAAATTTAATGACATTTTCTCATAATTTAACTAATTTGTTCTCGTAATTTAATGACTATTTTCTCGTAATTTAATGAGTTTATTCACAACATTTTATTTAGACTTTTTTTCTAGAAATTTAACGACATTTTCTCATAATTTAACTAATTTGTTCTCGTAATTTAATGACTTTATTCACAACATTTTATTTAGACTTTTTTCTAGAAATTTAACAAGTTTTTTCTCGTAATTTAACGAGTTTATTCTCAACATTTATCTCGACATTTCTCGTTTAACAAATTTGTTCTTGTAATTTAATGAGTTTCTCAACATTTAGACTTTTTTCTAGAAATTTAACGAGTTTTCTCGTAATTTAATGACTTTATTCTCAATTTTATCGACTTTTCTAGAAATTTAACGAGTTTTCTCGTAATGTAACGAGTTTATTCTCAATTTTATCTCGACTTTTTTTCTTGAAATTTAACGAGTTCATTCTCAACATTTTATCTCGACTTTTTTCTAGAAATTTAACAACATTTTCTCATAATTTAACGAATTTGTTCTCGTAATTTAATAACTATTTTCCCGTAATTTAATGAGTTTATTCTCAACATTTTCTCTCTACTTTTTTCTAGAAATTTAACAAGTTTTTTCTCATAATTTAACGAGTTTATTCTCAACATTTTATCTCGAAATTTAAAGAAATTGTTCTCGTAATTTAACTTTTTTCTCGTAATTTAATGAGTTTATTCTCAACATTTTATTTTGACTTTTTCTAGAAATGTAACAATTTTTTTCTTGTAATTTAATTACTTTATTCTCAACATTTTTCGACTTTTTTCTAGAAATTTAATGACATTTTCTCATAATTTAACTAATTTGTTCTCGTAATTTAATGACTATTTTCTCGTAATTTAATGAGTTTATTCACAACATTTTATTTAGACTTTTTTTCTAGAAATTTAACGACATTTTCTCATAATTTAACTAATTTGTTCTCGTAATTTAATGACTTTATTCACAACATTTTATTTAGACTTTTTTCTAGAAATTTAACAAGTTTTTTCTCGTAATTTAACGAGTTTATTCTCAACATTTATCTCGACATTTCTCGTTTAACAAATTTGTTCTTGTAATTTAATGAGTTTCTCAACATTTAGACTTTTTTCTAGAAATTTAACGAGTTTTCTCGTAATTTAATGACTTTATTCTCAATTTTATCGACTTTTCTAGAAATTTAACGAGTTTTCTCGTAATGTAACGAGTTTATTCTCAATTTTATCTCGACTTTTTTTCTTGAAATTTAACGAGTTCATTCTCAACATTTTATCTCGACTTTTTTCTAGAAATTTAACAACATTTTCTCATAATTTAACGAATTTGTTCTCGTAATTTAATAACTATTTTCCCGTAATTTAATGAGTTTATTCTCAACATTTTATCTCTACTTTTTTCTAGAAATTTAACAAGTTTTTTCTCATAATTTAACGAGTTTATTCTCAACATTTTATCTCGAAATTTAAAGAAATTTTTCTCGTAATTTAATGAGTTTATTCTCAACATTTTATTTTGACTTTTTCTAGAAATGTAACAATTTTTTTCTTGTAATTTAATTACTTTATTCTCAACATTTTTTCTCGACTTTTTTCTAGAAATTTAACGACATTTTCTCAATTTAACTAATTTGTTCTCGTAATTTAATGAGTTTATTCACAACATTTTATTTAGACTTTTTTCTAGAAATTTAACGAGTTTTCTCGTAATTTAATGACTTTATTCTCAATTTTATCGACTTTTCTAGAAATTTAACAACTTTTTTCTCGTAATTTAACGACATTTTTCTCATAATTTTACGAATTTGTTCTCGTAATTTAACGACTTTTTTCTCGTAATTTAACAAATTTTTTCTCAACATTTTATCTCGACTTTTTTCTCAATTTAACAACATTTTTCTCATAATTTTACGAATTTGTTCTCGTAATTTAACGACTTTTTTCTCGTAATTTAACAAGTTTATTCTCAACATTTTATTTAGACTTTTTTCTCGAAATTTAACAAGTTTAATCTCAAGATGATTAATTTAATTTACAATCACTGTTAGCAGTTTAACTAATGGTAGAAGCAATGAGCTCCTGGAAAAATGAATTACATTAACAGTACTTAGGATATATAGAAATTGGGCAATGTGTATGTAATTAATGCTCAAACTACTTGATCCAAATCTGTATGACTTCAGTGAGATGCGAAATCTGTTTGTGCTCCTCTTTTCCATTAAAAGTAATGCATATGACTTGTGCACTATATTCCATGTCTTCTGAAGCCATACGATAGTCAAGTTTATTCATACAGCGATTTACGATACAGAATGTTTCAAATTAGCTTCAGAGTAATAAACAAAGATAGCAAAGTTCATCAGTTATGAAGCAGCTCTACAGAAGACAGTGTCGTTGTTCAGCTCAAGTCAGTATGATTAGATTGATAATATTTTCTGATTATGAATTATTTCAGTCAATGCTTCAGAAGACTTGAGCGAACGAGTCATCTGAACCAGTTTTATAGTGCTTTATCTCCTATTTTTGAAACTCAACAGCTCCACATCCTCATTTATTTTTAGTGCATGGAAAAGAGCATTCAGGATGTTCTGGTAAACATTTTATGTTCCACAGAATGAGTGAAAAGGGTTTCCCACCTTTTCTGCCGTTTCTCCGCCTCCGTTATGATGTAAGTTGGAAGAGCGTCCACCGCTCCCTGTAGGAAAGAGGAAGCTCATACATCAATTATTTATTTTTCTCTGTAGTTCATTTTTCTAACACAAATAGTCTCTATAGGACTATACAAGTGAACATTTATACACATTTTAAAGTATTTCAGCGTACAGTACACACAGTTAGATGGTGTGAATGAGCGTTTCTCGCTCCTGAAACTCACCATGTCCTTGATAGTGAGTCTACAGCTGTAACACAAGAGTGTCTTCAAGTCCTGATGTTCAGGTGACCTGAAACACATTCACAAAACATAAAAACGAGGCACATCGAATCTCACAGCATGCATTCCAACTTCTGACTCGCCTTAAACTTCAAAAAGAATAAAAATGGCTGCCGTAACGCACCTATTTGAGGAGCAGCAGCCTCCGGTCCCACAGCCCTGACCCTCCGCACAGCACCGTGCATCATGGGACGTGTCCTGAAGTTTGATCTGAGAGAGCTGCTCGGATACCAAAGTGGCATGGAAGGCAGAAGCTTTATCTGCAGAAAAGATGAGTTATGTCAGCTTATGGATGGTGGTCAGGCTTTTTGAGTTTTTTGAGAATGGTCCACCCTAAACTTGGCCACATCAACTGATCAATTATCTATACAAGCTAATGACCATCAGTGAGAAACAGCAATTTTGTAAGGAATTTGGTGATTCTGCTCTGGTCTGATTCCTTTAGTGTTTTTGAGGAAGTACCAACTAATAGATACTACATAATTACATGCATGTTCTTAACCCGATTATGATTAATAATGCATTTACATGACAACATTTACATTTTCTTTATCGAAGTAAGGTCAATGAACAGTACAATCACAGTACTAACATTCATGTCTTTCAATCATTAAACCATCAAGCTTTTATTTTGGTGTAAAACCGCTGGGAGATATTAACGCTTCTCTTTGTTGACAACAGATTTATAAACGATTCTCATTATGAATTTGGGAAGTCGGGTGGTGCATGTTGCGTTCTCAAATACAAATAAGTGACTCAAACACACAGGATCATTTACTGTGAATCGAAACTGAAAACACAGTTCTGTGCTTTATTCTGAAACATGCAGCGTGTCAGACTATATATTTATATAATTACATCACAACCGCTGTGATTTGATGATCGCACTAAGACACATCACATTCCAGGCAACTGGCGAGTAAAACAGTTTCAGTTATGATTTTTACTCACATTTGGCACTTTGTCTAAACCCTGGCTAACTATTTTTATTAAATTTCATCTTTATATCACACCAATAAAACATAGCATGTTTTTGTTATATTTATAACAGTAGCAGCAGCAATAATATCAACAGGCAAAATCAACAGTCTTCATGAGCAATCAGTATTCATGTAACATTTCATTTCAGCATGAATGGTTGGATGTACCTGAAAAACACCGTAATTTCCCCTCACGATATGGTGATATTTGCGCGCAATATTGTTGGATCCGATATTACAAAACGGATATCCAATTAAGGAAAAATTGTTAAATCTCAGAAATATCCTTAAAACCGATTATCTATAAAAATAAAAAAAAACAATCAGTAAAATCAATTATCTGCTAAAAAAAAAAAAATCTGTAAAAAAAAAGAAAAGAAAACAATTATCTGTAAAAAAAAAAAACGATCTGTATAAAAAAAAATATCTGTAAAAAAAACAATTATCTGTAAAAATCGATTATCGGTAAAAAACAATTATAGGTAAAATACCAATTATCGGTAAAAAAACGATTATCGGTAAAAAACTTTTCGGTAAAAAACAATTATTGGTAAAAAACCAATTATCTGTAAAACCAATTATTGGTAAAACCAACTATCGTTAACCAATTATCTGTAAAAATCGATTATCGGTAAAACCAATTTTTGGAAAAACAAATTATCGGTAAAATACCAATTATCGGTAAAAATCGATTATCAGTAAAACCAATTTTTGAAAAAAAAAACAATTATCGGTAAAAAACAATTATAGGAAAAATACCAATTATCGCTAAAACCAATTATCGCTAAAACCAACTATCGTTAACCAATTATCTGTAAAAATCGATTATCGGTAAAACCAATTATCGTTAAAACCAATTATCGGTAAAAATCGATTATCAGTAAAAACAATTTTTGGTAACCAATTATCTGTAAAAAAACAATTATCTGTAAAAAAACAATTATCTGTAAAAACCAATTATCGGTAAAAAACAATTTTCGGTAAAAAACAATTTTCGGTAAAAATCGATTATCAGTAAAACAAATTTTTGGAAAAAAACAATTATCAGTAAAAAATTATAGGAAAAATACCAATTATCGGTAAAACCAAATTATCTGTAAAAACCAATTAATTGTTAAAAAATGATTATTTGTAAAAAAAAAAAAAACAATTAGTGGTAAACTATTTTCGGTAAAAAACAATTATGGGTAAAAAAAACAATTATCTTTAAAAATCGATTATCAGTAAAACCATTTTTTGGAAAAAAATTATCGGTAAAAAACAATTATAGGAAAAATACCAATTATCGGTAAAACCAATTATCGGTAAAAAACAATTTTCGGTAAAAAACAATTATCGTTAAAACCAATTATCTGTAAAAATCAATTATCAGTAAAACCAATTTTTGGTAAAACCAATTATCTGTAAAAAAAACAATTATTGGTAATAACCAATTATCGGTAAAATATAAATTATCGGTAAAACCAATTATCTGCAAAAAAAAAAAAAAAACTTATCTGCAAAAAACAATTATCGGTAAAAAACAATATTCGGTAAAACCAATTATCGTTCAAACCAATTTTCAGTAAAACCAATTTTTGGTAAATTATCTGTAAAAAAACAATTATCTGTAAAATCGATTATCGATCAATCTAACTTTAAAAACTGATCCTCCATTCCCAACTCTATTGTTGAACAACATGTGACACACACACAACCTATTATGTGCACAGTATAACCTACCTACGTTAGTGTCGAGAGCACAGAGACACAGCAGACACTTGGAGGTAGGTTCAGTGGTTTGACCCTGAGAGGGCATGACTGTGTGAAGCTTCTCACTAGTTCTGGAAAGGAACCATTAAGACATCAATTAAATTTAATCTTCAGAGGACACCAGCTGAATTCAGGGTCAGAGCTGTTGTTTTCAATTCAAGATGACCTGTAGATGGTGCTAACCGTGGAGGGGAAGTCAGCCTGCAGGTTGGTGACGAAACTCTCCGTCAGCCGCTGGATGCTGGCTTTATCGTGGGTCTGAAATGAAAGTTAAACCACAGGTATGAAAGTCAAGTCTCAAACCGTAGCCTTCATTTTCTGAGTCATGTTTTCAATCAGGACAGGAAAGACTGGAATCAGATCTGTAGATTCAGGCATCAAAGTTTCAAGTCTATTTAGAGTAACTCATGTTGTGGATTTTGGGACATCAATGACTGTTAAAAATATCCAAGACACACTCTTAAAAGTAAAGAGTTCAAAGGGAATGCCATAAAAGAATCACTTTCGGTTCCGTGAAGAACATTTTAATAATCTAAAAGAATCTTTTTACACTTTAAAAGAACTGTTTGTTCAATGGAAAGACTCCATCGATGTTAAAGGTTCTTCATGTAACCATCAATGCCAATAAAAAAAACCCTAACAACAGCATTCGTTACATCAGCACACTGACGTATGTTCAAGTTTTGTTTTTTTTTCTCCAATAAGTTTGATTTTAGTTATTTGATGCTATAAAAACAGGGTGTGGCATCATGATTGACAGCTGTGTTTGCGAATTTCGACCCTTTAACATACCTGAATCGTGTCCATTATTTTTTTTGTGTGTGTTCACATAATTAATGCAACAAAAGTCACCAAGTGTCATCCTATTCCGATGAAGCAAAAAATAAATACATTTCAAAACCATCATTTCTGATCGAAGGGTTAAATCGAATCGTAAGCTTGTGAATCGTGAAATGTGTGTCAATGCCCAGCCCTAGTAGCTCAAAACAGACTGATGTATCAACACATGCATCCCCAACCAAGCTTTGACTCAATAACATTTGAAGTAACATGAGAGATATGCCTGACTGAAGGTGTAACGATGTTAGCATGACAGTGATGTAGAGACATTATTCTTGGCCTGATGACAACCTCTCACCTTGGTATCCAGTCCCGAGATAAAAACTGAGGGCACATGAAACATCCTGCTGTAGGCGGCGATCTCTTTGGATGAATAGTCCCTCATGGGCCGCACTATCACCACATCCCCGTACCGAGGATCAGAGAAACCCTACAAGACAGTTTGGTGTTGATATAAGAAACATGTAGGCTTGTTTAGTCGTATGACAGCTCAGCACAAACTTCACTCACCGTGTCTGAAGCCAGTGCTGCTCCGCGGCCCAGAGCGATATTACTGAGCAGTTTGACAGCCAGTCGTGAGCAGCTATCGCCCATCATGACCTTCGAGTAGCCGTTCTCACGGGCAATGTGCAGAATCAGGTGCTGCCTGTACCAATACACAGTTATAAACTGAAATCTTTATACAAGGGTATTGTTGAATTCTTGATTATGATTTGTTCAGAGACGTCCCAATGTGTTTGAGGTCAATGGTAGTCTTCTGCTATTGAAATTTTGACCATCAGGGTTATTTTACAATGTCCTTGTTACATGTTAGATAAAAGCAACACAAACACAGCACTACAGAGCAGCAGTTACTGTGAATCAAACCTGAAAATGAACACAATGCTGGGCTTCGGCTTTTACTCTGAAGCATGCAGCGCATCAGACTATATACAAGCATGTGATCAGCTAAGGACAAAAAAAAGCAAGAAGGAAAACCTAATCACCCCCCACCCCAATCTTACTACTGCAATTAAGGGGCAACAGAAGCAAACAAGGAAGCTATGATAGCAATGCAATTTTGAAGTCAATTAGACCAACGGTACTGTAGTTCGAGCCAATTTCATGTTTTGTTCAATTATAGCGCTTGGTGGTGCATTCCCAGCGTCTTTTTTTAATGTGTCCTCAGAGTGCCCCCATACATAAGTGCGTCAGATTTTGTTTAGAACTTATAAACATTTATGCGTATGAACACATAAAAAATTACCCACACCTGACTTTGATTGCATTTTTTGCCACTATCAAAATATTGGCATTTGGCCATTAGCATATATTCAACGATTTGCCCATTTCAATTAGACAGGCTCCATCTCTATCTGTTTTTAAATCTAAGTTAAAAACATATTTGTTTGATAAGGCATATACAAACCCGATTCCAAAAAAGTTGGGACAATGTACAAATTGTGAATAAAAAAGGAATGCAATAATTTACAATTCTCATAAACATTTTGAAATGTCATGCCAAATATTGGCTCATTTCGGATTTTATGAGAGCTACACATTACAAAAAAGTTGGGACAGGTAGCAATAAGATAAAAGTTCAAATGTACATATAAGGAACAGCTGGAGGACCAATTTGCAACTTATTAGGTCAATTGGCAACATGATTGGGTATAAAAAGAGCCTCTCAGAGTGGCAGTGTCTCTCAGAAGTCAAGATGGGCAGAGGATCACCAATTCCCCCAATGCTGCGGCCAAAAATAGTGGAGCAATATCAGAAAGGAGTTTCTCAAAGAAAAACTGCAAAGAGTTTGAAGTTATCATCACCTACAGTGCATAATATCATCCAAAGATTCAGAGAATCTGGAACAATCTCTGTGCGTAAGGATCAAGGCCGGAATACTGGATGCCCGTGATCTTCGGGCCCTTAGACGGCACTGCATCACATACAGGAATGCTACTGTAATGGAAATCACAACATGGGCTCAGGAATACTTCCAGAAAACATTGTTGGTGAACACAATCCACCGTGCCATTCATGATCCAGAAGCGCAGGTGTTTTCTCTGGGCCAAGGCTCATTTAAAATGGACTGTGGCAAAGTGGAAAACTGTTCTGTGGTCAGACGAATCAAAATTTGAAGTTCTTTTTGGAAAACTGGGACACCATGTCATCCGGACTAAAGAGGACAAGGACAACCCAAGTTGTTATCAGCGCTCAGTTCAGAAGCTGCATCTCTGATGGTATGGGGTTGCATGAGTGCGTGTGGCACGGGCAGCTTACACATCTGGAAAGGCACCATCAATGCTGAAAGGTATATCCAAGTTCTAGAACAACATATGCTCCCATCCAGGCGTCGTCTCTTTCAGGGAAGACTTTGCATTTTCCAACATGACAATGCCAGACCACATACTGCATCAGTTACAACATCATGGCTGCGTAGAAGAAGGATCCGGGTACTGAAATGGCCAGCCTGCAGTCCAGATCTTTCACCCATAGAAAACATTTGGTGCATCATAAGGAGGAAGATGCGACAAAGAAGACCTAAGACAGTTGAGCAACTAGAAGCCTGTATTAGACAAGAATGGGACAACATTCCTATTCCTAAACTTGAGCAACTTGTCTCCTCAGTCCCCAGATGTTTGCAGACTGTTATAAAAAGAAGAGGGGATGCCACACAGTGGTAAACATGGCCTTGTCCCAACTTTTTTGAGATGTGTTGATGCCATGAAATTTAAAAATCAACTTATTTTTCCCTTAAAATGATACATTTTCTCAGTTTCAACATTTGATATGTCATCTATGTTGTATTCTGAATAAAATATTGAAATTTGAAACTTCCACATCATTGCATTCTGTTTTTTATTCACAATTTGTACAGTCCAAACTTTTTTTAAAATCTGGTTTGTAATACATGTTGAAGCACCCTTACATTGTCTTTTATTGTTATCTTTTATGCTGAAGCACCATTTTTAGTCTATTTTATGGCATGTTTTTTCTGTGTATGCGTTTTATTGCTTAATAATTTTTTGTCTTTTTACTTATTGTGTTTTACTGTCTTTTTAGCTATTGTAAAGCACATTGGACAACATAGATTGTATTTAATTGTGCTATATAAATAAATTGCCATTGCCAACGACCTGTTTTCAATTTTTCTACAGTGGTTTCGTCTCAATCAGACTAACGGTCTAGGGTATTTGCGAATGTTGTTTAAACGCTAAATCACAACGTTAGGCGAAACCTAGCATGTTTGGCATCATTGAACTCAGCAAGGATTCAGGAATCCAATGAGATGATTCCCTTGAAAATAAGTCAATGACATCCAAAGTTAAAAGCATTTAAATAATTTTTCACACCACTAGGTGGCGATGGTCTGAAACTTCTCAGACTACTTCAGGTTATCGTGCCGATTACCCATACTGAGTTTTGTAATGATACGTTCATGCATTTGTAAAATACAGCATTTTATTACAAAATTCAAAAGGGTCGACGCCCACAGTTATCAAATATGGAAAAATGTGATTCGACTGAGCATGATGCCGTGAATCTAAAGAGACCACTTTTATGATTTTTGGACAAACCATTCAGAAGTTATGAGCAAAAATAGCCATTTTTCCTATCTCTGGGCCAGTAGGTGGCGCTGCACTGAAACGCAGTTTGTAGCGTCAGGTCATACTTGACCAAGTTTGGTCTGAATACAATAAAGCGTTGAGGAGATACAGACTTACGTCTATTTTAGCAAGCAATATGTAAAATTCGTTCGCAAAATTCGTTTGACAAATCGACTTGAATTCCACAACTTTTTGTCGGCATGGCTTCAAGATGATCTGGTTCAATTTTCATGAAAATCGGAGGAAAGGCCTAGGAGGAGTTTGAAAAAAATAAAAAATTGCAGGAAAATTTCCATGCAGCGTGTCAGACAATATATTTAAATAATTACATCATAACCGCTGTGATTTGATGATCGCACTAAGACACCACATTCTTACAAACATGCATTGTCAAAATTCATTAAAAAAGTTAATGCACGTTCACGAGAGCAACACAACGCATAGGTGTTGCATTGATGCGAGCAGACATCGTTGAGTAATCGCGCGTATTTTGTAAATAAAGTGGTAAATTATGTTTTTAACATCTTACAGGTTTAGAACGACAAGAGGGTGAGTAATTAATGACAGAATTTTCATTTTTTGCTGAACTAACCCTTTAACTGTTAGTTTCAGAGGGTTTTTTCAGAGGATGTATTGAGCGAGTGTGATGGCGTACGTCTCCAATCACTCACTGTTCAATCCAGTGAAGCTTTAAGCTCTGTGAGAGAGTGACTGACTCAAACACACTTCAAAGATCAGCTCTTCAGTGATGATTCAGCCGAAAGTCACACAAAAGTGATCAGAGACAGGAAGGGTGAAGGAGTGCGTGATGCAATCCAAGCCTATAAAAGCTTCGGGAATTTACCACAAAGAACTCGTGGATTATGACTCAGCCTGTCATTGTCATTATATATAATAAAAAAACACAAAGTGCTAATAAATCATCTTGTGTTTTGCACTTCAGATGCAGCATTGGAGAAGTTACTGGCTGTCAAGCTACTCATCATTTAAAGTAGTTCAGATACAGTCAAGCAAATACTTTAACAAAGTCAAACACAGAGACTCAAATGAATCAGTTTTGTGAAAAGATGCAGTGAAATTGCAAATGTTTTCCTTGAATCAATCAGATTTGAGAGATCAAGCGGTATAAAAAAAGCAAAGGATCTGGCTGAAAAACTCACCTTAATGTCTGTAGCATATCTTCTTTGGCTGTCAGTGTGTTCAGGGATGAGAACAGCCTCTCTAACGCCAGCTTGTGTTCAGGTGAACATACAGACTCCTCTATACGGAGCTGAGCCACTGCACTGGCTGCTTCCTCTTCTGTCAGCTTCTGTTTCTCTTTGATATACTGATCCACAGCTTGTTTATAGCTGGGATTGGACGAGTCTGGATCAGACGTGCCAGGCACCAGAACAGAGGTGGGCAGACTGAAAACCTGAGAAACGGTGAAGAGCAAAGCATTACACCCGTCAGAGTCTCTCTCTGGAGTTGCAAAGAGCATAATGCCCTGAAAGCAATAAAACTTGGCTGTCTATGCAGCAGAATGGTGAAAAAAAATGGAAAATCGGTGCTACCAGGATAGAGAAAACAGAAAAAAAAGGGCTATCGTCTTCCCGTCATAGGCCACGCCCAGTCTGCTCCTATTGGATAGGCTTGACCTGAGTCAAATAGCGCCTTGCTTTAGTAGGAAATACTTCTTAGCAAACATTCAGTCATAATGGTGTCGACGGAAAATCTGAAAAACCTCAGTGTTTGAACTGACAGTGTTTTAGGTCAAGGCTTTTCAATCTTTTAGATGCCACCTAAATATGATCATCCTTGTACAAGAAACCCCCATAGACAACTATATATTGTCATGTATAAAAACCAAATTAATACTGTGAAAATGTAATATTTAAAATGTAAAATATTTAATTTCTATTACATTATCCTTTTTTACTCATTGTAATACTGTATTGTTAGATGTAAATTAGATGTATCAATTTATTTTTTAATCAAAAAACAAAAATAAAGATCAATGTTAATCAAATCTATTATTTTTTTATTTATTAATTTAAATGATATTTCATTTATTTTAATCAATTAATTTATTTACTAAGTTTAATCTTATTTATATGTATTTATTTTTACATTTTACACTGCCTTTCTTATTTGTGAAATGAAATTGTGTATTTTAATCATTATTTAGTCTTAATTGTTTTATTTTTGTTTGATTTATTTATTTATCAAATGTTTTATTGATGTAATTATTTATTTTTTGTTTAAATAATATTAAAATAATTTATTCTACTCAAATGTATTATTTATTAAAATAAAATTGTATTTATTTAGTTTATTTTTTACTTATTTCTTTGAATCATGTTTTTATTTATTTAATCAATTTATTTTATTCTAATGTATTAATGTATTATTAATTCATTTAAAATAACATTTTAATATATTTTTTTATTTTAATCAAATTCATTTATCAAGTTAAATTATCTTATACGCTCATTTCAATTATTATTATTATCATTATTACACTGCTTTTCTCTAAATTTTTCCACAGATCCGCCTATCCATCAGCGGGAATACAAAAATGCAGAAGTATAATCTGTAGTTTTCACGAAAGCCCTGGAGCTGTCAAAAGCCACATAAACATGAATTTCTCGGTCCAGATAACATGGAGAATGAGTAAACATTGCTCATTTGCATATATGCTACTACAAACATTGTAACAACAAAGCAGATTGAAAATCGGTGATGCATGGATTATATTAATTAATACAAAGAGGAAAAAAAGCCTGTTTACCTGCTCCAGAGGAACTATAAAGTAAGGGAAGCCCGTCTCTGTGAAGATGCTCTTCAGCTGATCTACAGACCTCTGCCGCTCCTCTGAACTCCGCCCACAAGCGCCGCCGTCTAATTAAAACCACACACAAATCAAAACCTTTTTAACCCTAAAGCATAAATTACAGATACAGGAATAATGCCCTTTCTGTCCTAGTCAAAGAGCTTTACCATCAACATATATGATTCCAGGCATAAATCTCAACTTTTTGGGAGCATCCCGACTCAGCCCCTGACAAATGAAAGCAGAAAGTCACATTAATTTATATCTATAAAGATAATGATGTCATTATTCATCTCAATTCGGTTCAATAACAGAGTCGATGTACAAAGTTAGTGTTCACCAACCATAATCACAAACAATCAGTAAAGTTTTAGCCATCATTCGGATGGGGTCCGCTACAACAGGCTTGTACTAATAGTGGATAATAGCAAGATGACAACAATTAAACTATACCTGTTCTATCTCCATGCAGCATAACAATTCTCCATCATTGTCCGACTCGGTTTCGAACATGTAAGACTGAACGTCTTAACGCTACGGACGGTTTCTGACATTTTCAGTGCGTGAGATTGTCCTGTTTTGTTGTTGCATGAGATCCTAAAGCTCCGCCCTCTTCTTGAAAGGGGGCAGGGAGCAGCAGCTCATTTGCATTTAAAGGGACACACACAAAAACAGCAGATTTTTGCTCACAAGTAGAACCATAAAGAGTCGATGTACAAAGTTAGTATTCACCAACCATAATCACAAACAATATGTTCGTAATTCATGTTTGGATTTATTACAGTTCGCTCACAGATTTAGTAGCAGAAAAGGAACCAAAAAGAAAAGATTGGGAAAAACCAGGCCCAGTTCTTCTATGGCCTAAATCAACTAAAAATCATATCAGCGGGACCACTGGTTTTGTTGTTGCATGAGATCCTAAAGCTCCGCCCTCTTCTTGAAAGGGGGCAGGGAGCAGCAGCTCATTTGCATTTAAAGGGACACACACAAAAACAGCAGATTTGAAAGTGAACTAATCCTTTAACTAAAAATAACTAAAATTAACTAAAACAAAACCATAAAAACCGGGGCCACTGGAACTAAGCTTCAGATGGTATCTTATTTTATGGTTTCTAGCTGGTCTTTAAGCTTCTACAGCCAAAGTCACCAAAGTAGATCACTTTCATTTAGCAGCAAACAAGCTACCATGTCCCTAAATCCAACTTGACCACTGGTGTGGCCTTGGTTTTGTTGCCTGGAGAACAAAGAAAAACCTGGTGTATTTACCTCTTGAACTTGTGCGAGCATCGAGCAAGAGGCTGCGCCACCAGAAACAGCAAGAAGAACCTAAGAAGAGCAGGTGTGAAGGTCAGTGGACAAACTGAGGAGATGAGCGGTCAGTGTGGACATTGAAGGATCTAACGACTGTAAAAGTGCCATTATTATGCTACTTTAAAGGTTCCTAATTTTGTTTTGAAGGTCTCCTTCGTAGGTTTGTAACAGGAAGTGATACTGGAATTGCTGGCGACTCGTTTCAGCGGTTCAGGATCGTTTCTTTCTTTTAAGAGAGTTTAAGTTTAAGGCTATATTTACCTTCTCCTGGGGAAAGATGACACGATTCTTTCCCAGCATGGCTCGAAATTTGTGTATGAAGTACTCCTTGAAGCAGGACCTAGTCAACAATAGATAGATAGTGTTTTTCTGACAAGTCTGCATCACATAATGAAGTGTAATTGAGAAGATTAATTGGATCGCCTACCGGCAAAATGCATCACTGACACGGATGATGAGCACTGCCGTTCCCTCCTTACATTTCATACACTTCCTGTTAAGCCTGAAAAATGTCACAAATAAAAGAGTTTGTGTACTTTATCAATGAGAATAGTAGTACAAGGGTTAGTTCACCCAAAAATGTAATTTCTGTCATTAATTACTCACCCTCATGTCGTTCCACACCCGTAAGACCTTCATTCATCTTCAGAACACAAATTAAGATATTTTTGATGAAATCCAAGAGGTATTAGACAGCAATATCAACACTTTCAAGGTCCAGAAAGGTACTAAAGACATCGTTAAAACAGTCATGTGACTGCAGTGGTTCAACCTTTTTGTGTGCAAAAAAAACAAAACAAAAATAACAACTTTATGCAACAATATCGTCTCTTCTGTGTCATTATCTTTACATCCAGCGCTTCCAGGTTCTGCGTCAGAACGCCGACTCATTATTGGTCGGCTCCTGCGTCAGCATCACACGCATACGTTGGCCAATACTGAGCCGGCATTCCGACGTAAACACAGAAGATTCACTGTTAGAACCCAAGAGGCGACCCTTTGATACTTTTTGGGTAACAGCCACTAGATGGCGCTCTGGTAGCACGGCACTATTATGGGGTGAAAATACTAACTGGACCATTGAATCCTTCACATCTTACGCACCCAAAATCAGTGAATTTCACTGCCAAATCAGAAACGCAATAGAACATTTTTAAAATTAAGTCATCAGTAAATTGTATTGCTCCTACAGTAAATGTGGTATTGTCTTATATATGTTTTATTTTACCAGTTGTGGAATCCAACCATTCATCCATCTGAGGTAACGTAGTTAGGCTGCTTTATTGAGTATTTCCATTTTATGCAACTTTACACATTTATTAATAGTAAATTAATAAATTTAATTCACACATAATTCACACTTTTGCTTTAACGGACATTAGACAACACTGCAAAATCAAGCTGTTATATTCATATATTTATTGTCCAACATTACCGTTTTTTCTGATGCATGTCCTTAATTTAATTAATTCAGTGTTTATAATGTTAATACTTGAACTTCAAAGAATTTTAACCCAAACTGTCTGGGTTTCTAGAGAGCAAAGGTTTTGTGAAAAAAGTGAAAGACTTAAACACAAAGTCTGTAAAATAAACTGTTAAAAGGATTTGATGACCACTAGTGATAGTATTTTATTCAGTGATGTCATCATTCAGGTTGGATCTTAGCTTTAATGTACTTTTTTTTTTTTAACAAAGCAGCTGATATTGCCATAGAAGTGGACTGATGAGTTGCTTTCACCCCAAAATGGCGGAAACGCAGGGCTGCTGCTGGGCGCCGGTGCTGCAATGGAACTTTCTATTAAGTGTCGCTTCTTGTTAGTGTATATTCTTTGACACCGTTACTGACAATCCTCATTTTGGCTGCATGAGATTCTCCAGCTATGTTGTTGTTGAGCTGTTAAAGCTCCGCCCCCTTCTGGAAAGGTGGCTGGGAGCAGCAGCTCATTTGCATTTAAAGGGACACACATAAAAAATGGCATGTTTATAACGTTAAGGTTGAACCACTGCAGTCACATGACTGTGTAAACAATGTCTTTAGTACCTTTCTGGACCTTGAAAGCGTTGATATTGAGGTCTAAAACCTCTGGGATTTCATCAAAAATATATTAATTTGTGTTCTGAAGATGAATCAAGGTCTTACGGGTGTGGAACGACATGAGGGCGAGTAATTAATGACAGAAATTTCATTTTTGGGTGAACTAACCCTTTAATAAACAAAACGAAAAGCGTCTTGCGGAAGAACATTGTCGCCGGATCTACTTCTCTCTGTTTATGTACATGACGAATCACGCAGGTAATGTGCTACTCCGCAGCGGATAAAATAATCCGAATATAAACACATATTATAGGCGTACTTTAGTAATTCAGTACTCACTCATTATATATATTTTGAACAACAAAAAAAGTTATAGTTTAATACCATCATATATACCAATACCATCATAGTACATGCACATTATGATTGTTATGGTGTCACATCAAAAATATAATGGTACAATCATCATTATATCGCCCTAAAACATGGTTCTTACATCTGCCACACACACACACACACACACAGAGTTCAACTCACGTCGGCACAGGTATCTTCTCCTGTTTACACTCCAGACCATTATAATCCTCCTCAACTTGACACATGACGGCTTCAAATTCACAAACTAAATGAAACTAAACACCCGACGCTATTCAGCCTGTTAAAAATGACCAATTTCTCTCAAAACGTACTAAAGAGAAAATCGTCAAAATGACACAAGCTTGTTTTCACGTGTGCGCAGAATTTTCCTGACCCCTTTTGATGACGTACAGAAGCCACGCCTATATTTTTATACGTATTGTTTATGCTATGTTTGTTTTATTTCAGCATGTTTTAAAATCCTAAAGTGTAGTTGTAGTATAATTCATACCACATACAAATGCAAAAACGGGCTAAAAGGAAACCAATGATTTTATTTTATATAGAAAGGAAGCACTTATTTCCCCCCTCTTCTGCAATTTGTAAAATTATGTCTTAACGTTTACATTCGTATCTAAAAATATAATTTTATCTTATTGAACGACAACGTAGCTACATTCGCTACATTTACGTTGACGCCATCTATCTATGCTACATGGAATTGTTATGAACGCGATGTCTGGGAAATGTAGTTCTATTAAACCGCCGCTCTGCGAATGCAATCGCTGGAAAAACTACAACTCCCATTGTTTTGTCCTCCTAATCGGATCGAGACCGTTCCGTTAAAGCTACCATGTAATGTTTACTTCTTTGGAACAACGGCGTGTCCTCCTCGGCTAACAGTGTTGGAGATTGCAGATGCGGTATCTAATGTCGTGTAAACCACATTTTCCTTGCGATACATTCGTTAAAGACACGGAATCCTCTTCGCATCGGCAGTATTAGTGGTTGATCCTGCTGTCCGTGTTGATGATGGCGATGTTCCGCAGTTTTGTGTCGGCTGCTCAGCTCAGGCAGCATCAGCAGCAAAATGGAGCCGCAGCAGCCGCACCTGGGGAGAGCCTGGAGAGCCAGTTCTCCTGCCCCATCTGTCTGGAGGTCTACCACAAGCCTGTCAGCATCGCAAGCTGCGCCCATACGTGAGTTTAGTGGCCCTTTTAAAATGTCCATTCAGTGTTTCTGGTGATTTAGAGAGAAAAACATCAATTTTGGCATTTGCATTCATGCATATGTGTGTTTATTGCAAAAATATGCACCGCATGTTGAAAGAATGCACCTATCCACACACTTCCAGTAATCTTCTTGAAGAATAATTATGTAATGCCACTCTTTAAAGATGAAAAACTGCTCCCTTTGTGCTTTGTGCATGTTTCTTTGTCAGTCTTGGGTAATAAAAATGATGCGTGTTTTCATCTGTTTATGCATTACAATTTTCTAAACCAATTTTGAAGATGTATAAAAACGTCAGTTGAGGTTTTAGAGTTCCTCTTCCCATCTGTGGGAAAGAACAAAGCGAGCGATATTTCATAGCGATGTCTATTTCGGATCTTTTTAAAAGAATCATTCTAACCGATTCGCAAAAGAGACCGAATCTGTCTGGGAACCGAGTCGTCTGATCTTACCTTTTGATTGGGAAAACAGTTATTAAAATGCTCGTTCATATTCGGTTGTAAAATGAGTTTTCATCGTCATTTTAATAATGCAAAGCGTGCTATTGGTAGCATGTGTACTTCTGTTTTTAAGAACCAAAAATATAACCGCTACTAACCCCCAATTGATCACTGAATCGGTTCCTGAAATGAACGTTCAAAAGAACCGATTCGCTAAAAAGGGTCGGACTTCCTGACGTTACCTATAATATCCTAAACACTTTTGAACTGCAACGATTAAGTTTGTGTTTTTTTCTGGAGCAACATTAACACCAATGAAAAAGAGTATTTAAAAATCAGACAGTAATACAAAGGTACACGACTGTGAGGAACAGAACTGTCCCAGTCCCATGAAGCATTGCAAACAGCTGAATCGATGGATAAACTACTCATTAAAATAAATGATTATATCTAAAAACAATATATTTTAAATTTATTGCAAACTATGCTTATATATCAAAATATTTAAGTATTTTCTGAGTGACTCAATTGCAGTGTTTAATTGGAGTGGGCGGAGCTAAAGAGGCGTGCTTTGCTTGTTTTGACTCTAATTGGTGAAATTTTGTACAGCATTATGGGTAATGTAGTTTTTCTTCTTTTAGAAGAAACAAACGCACTGCCATCTGAGGTGCCAGTCAGGAGGGATAGGTCCAAATGTATATGAAAAAATATGACTGCACACTCAACTTGCAAGTAGTTTATTCACCAACGTTTCAGCAAAAAGTCTTTGTCAAGGTGTAATGTAGTTTTTCACTTCACATTCTACTGTTAAACGTGATTATTTTAATAAGTTGAAATAATGTGGGCTGACAGAATTGTGAAGAAAAATAAAACTACTCATTTTAAAAATGTTTATTTTTAAGTTTATTGCAAAATATGCGTATACCAATATTTACTGTAAGTATTTTCAGAGCGATTTGATTATGTCATTTGCAGTGCTTCATGGAAGTGGGCGGAGCTAAAGAGGCATGGTTTGCTTGTTTCGACTCTGATTGGTGAAATTTTTGTAGAGCATCATGGGTAAAGTAGTTTTTCACCATGATTTCTGCTGTTAAACACGATTATTTTAAAACTAAGTTTAAATAATGTGGGCAGACAGAATTGCGTAGGAGAAATATAAAACTACTCATTTTAAAAATGTTGATTATATAAAAACAATACATTTTTATTCAAATACATAAATATTTCGAGAGTGACTCGATTACGTCATTTGTGGAGCTTCATTGGAGTGGGCAGAGCTAAAGTGGCATGGTCTGATTGTTTCGGCTGTCTGATTGGTGGAATTTAATGTACAGCATTATGGGTAATGTAGTTTTTCACCACAGATTCTACTGTTAAACAATTATTTTAAAACTAAGTTTAAATAATGTGGGCTGACAGAATTGCAATGGAGAAATATAAAACTACTCATTTTAAAAATGTTGATTTTTATATATATATATTTTTCATGGGAGCAGGCGGAGCTAAAGAGGCACGGTTTGCTAAACACGATTATTTTAAAACTAAGTTGAAATAATGTGGGCTGACAGAATTGCGATGGAGAAATATAAAAGTACTATTTTAAAAATGTTGAATTTTTATTAGGGCTGTCAAACGATTAAAAAATGTAATCTAAGTAATTACATACTCTGTGATTTAATTAATCTAAATTAATTGCATACATAATTTTTGCTGTGAAAGTATTAAATATTTCAATTCAAATGAATTTTTGACCCAGGGTTTCTCCTGGGTCAAAACCCACCCAATGCCCTACCCACGTGATCTGCGAGTCCGATACTGACAATAAAGTACCCGTCACTCTCACTGTAATTCTTTCTTGCCCTCTTTGCAAAAAAAAAAAAAAAGTGATTTTATAGCTTTGTAAGAGAAGATTCTTTTTTTTGCTAAACCTGAAAAGTATTAAAAAGTAGCATTTAGAAGTTATATTAACTAATAATATAATTTTCTACCATATACAATTCAATGCACCTAGCTAAAAACAACTTGCTTTGTTCTGGTTTCACCTCACTCCAGTCTAAATTAACTGATTTTATAGGTAGGCCTAATTTACTACACATTGTCATTTAAATAACCTGAAAATACTGTGGATTATTAAGGCTAATTTTACTAACCACTCTTGCTAAATTTCAGAGTTGTTCGAGTAAATGATTCATTATAGACTGTGTGGACAGATCAGTTGTTGTCATGATTCATTCAAATGAGTCATTAGGTCGCGAATTGGACATTAGCGGATGTTGACGCGTTGCGTGCGAATCACGACTGTTATTAGGACATCGCAAAAGATTTGTCAACACAGAAAACAATTCACCACTGGACAGGATTTTCTTTTTGTTTACTGAAAGTGTGGTTTATGTCAGCTGCACGTGTAGGGCGCCTGTCAGAGAAGATGAGGTGAGGTTCTTTTGAGCACAATTCACACCCAGCGGTTATTCAGGAAAAACATTCTCCGAATGCGCCTCGTGAAACGTGGATTCGGTCTTACGAACTTTTAGCATTGTGTCAGTTGATTTAGATTACTATGTGTGAGGTAGAGAGAGTGCAAAGACGGTGTTTACTTTGAAAGAGCTCGCGCGCACGAGAACGACTCCAGGTTCAAAGGTCAATACGGAATGGATTAATTTATTTTTTTTAACGCGTTATTTTTTTCTCAGATTAATTAATCGAAATTAACGCGTTATTTTGACAGCCCTAATTTTTTTTTATATATATATATATATATATATATATATATATATGTATGTATACTGTACTATACAAATATTTAAGTATTTTCAGAGCGACTCGATTATGTCATTTGCGGAGCTTCGTGGGAGTGGGCGGGGCTAAAGAAGCGTGGTTTGCTTGTTTTTACTTTGATTGGTGGTATTTTTGTAGAGCATCATTGGTAATTTTTCATCACAAATTCTGCTATTAAACATGATTATTTTAAAACCAAGTGGAAATAATGTGAGCTGACAGAATATACATAATATAAAATGTAGGCTGACGGCTTCAACAGAAGCAGATTCCATCGATTAACAACCTCGTAACTCACAGTAGGGCTGTTTTTAAAGGTTTAAAAATTAATTTCCCTATCAAGAAAATAAATGGAGTTTTTACTTCCCGACTGTTCCGCTCTATTGGGTTGAAGAATTGAAGACATTTTCATAGAGGAAAACAAAAATCCAGACATAAGGCGTCTGAACTGATGTAGCAGCATCAGAAAATCCCTCAGTCGCTGTGGATGGCTGAATTGGTCGCTCTTTGATCCATGGAGAATATTGAGCTCCATAACAATAGATGCATTTAGAGACACATCTGAACTGGCAGCATCTCAGATACTTGTCAAGTCTTCACTTCAGTTAATCGGATAAAGGCAGCTCATAGTTTTGATTTAACAGGTTGATTACAGTAATTTGTGCCTTGATGCACTGTATTTTGTGGAGAGTGAAGCTTAGATTGCTGTTCACCTGGAGGTCCGTGCGGAGCAATACTGGGAGGAGATGCTGATCGCTGAAACACCCAGGGACTGGCCTTGCCCTTTTACTGCCCTTTCAGAAAAAAATGAATTTTTGATGAGTGAAACACTGTAACCTTCACACAGCTGCTGTAAACCTGAGGGATCCTTTTTTTCCCTTGATAACCGATGCTTAAACCTGTAAAGCCTGATGTGTGTTTTTGCTGAGTATCACATTTGATACATCAGGCTTTCAATATAGTGAGAATATAGAGGAAATGGCAAATCAAGGTATACCAAACCAAAAAATGAGACCTGTTGCATGGAGCCGTTTTCAGTTTGAGTTTGAGATTAGTTTGAGCAAACTGTTTTTTTGGCCTCAGGAAGGTGGATTGTTTTTGGTAACTTGCGCTACATGGCTGACCTTCTCCAGAGCAGCTTTTATTCTGGGTTCGAGATTGGTCCAGTTTGGGTTTGCAATCAGCTGTGAGCAAAGTGACATACATGTATTGCAATCAAGCCACTTACATGCCCTTCTCAAACTCTCGCTGCAGCAGCAGTGTTTATTCCTGCCTTGTAAATGCATTATATTTTTCATAACAATCTCTTAATCTTCAGCAGAGAAGTGAATCAAACTGATGTTCTCCATGTTCCATGTGATTGGCTGTTCATTGCTGATGTCACACTTTCAGTTGCACACAGAGTTAATCGCTAGTGGTCGACCGATATTGTTTTTTTTGATGGCCGATGTCTTTGAGAGCAGGGGGGGTGATATAAAGCTGATATATATTTGAATTAATATTTAATAAATTATTAAAGGTGCCCTAGAATCAAAAATTGAATTTATCTTGGCATAGTTAAATAACAAGAGTTCAGTACATGGAAATGACATACAGTGAGTCTCAAACTCCATTGTTTCCCCCTTCTTGTGTAAATCTCATTTGTTTAAAAGACCTCCGAAGAACAGGCGAATCTCAACATAACACCAACTGTTACGTAACAGTTGGGATCATTAATATGAATGACCCCAATATTTGCATATGCCAGCTCATGTTCAAGGCATTAGACAAGGAAAGGCAGTATTAATGTCTGGATCTGTGCACAGCTGAATCATCAGACTAGGTAAACAAGCAAGAACAATAGTGAAAAATGGCAGATGGAGCAATAATAACTGACATGATCCATGATATCATGATATTTTTAGTGTTATTTGTAAATTGTCTTTCTAAATGTTTCGTTAGCATGTTGCTAATGTACTGTTAAATGTGGTTAAAGTTACCATAGTTTATTACTGTATTCATGGAGACAAGAGCCGTCGCTATTTTCATTGTTAAACACTTGCAGTCTGTATAATTCATAAACACAACTTCATTCTTTATAAATCTCTCCAACAGTGTGTAATGTTAGCTTTAGCCACGGATCATAGCCTCAAACTCATTCAGAATCAAACGTAAACATCAAAATAAATACTTTACTCACATCATTCGAAGCATGCATACAGTATGCATGACAAACATCTTGTAAAGATCCATTATAAGGTTATATTAGCTGTGTGAACTTGGTAAATGCAATGTATTATAGTCGAGAGCTCATGTGGCAGGGAGCAGGCGAATTAAAAGGGGCGGCGCGCTGCCAAAATCAGTGTATATTTAATGATGCCCCAAAATAGGCAGTTAAAAAAATTAATAAAAAAATATCTGTGGGGTATTTTGAGCTGAAACTTCACAGACACATTCAGGAGACACCTTAGACTTATATTACATCTTGTGAAAAAGCATTCTTGGGCACCTTTAAATATGGAAACTTCTTTATTCTGTAATTGTATTACATTATTTTTCACAAATAAAGAAATTGTACAGTTGAAATTGTACAATTTCCTTTCTTTGTTTAATAGTTCTATCTAGTAACGTATTTGACAAAACTGTTAAACGGAGACCATAAGCGCTGGTGCCATCAAAAGTAAAAGTCCCGAATCCAACACATCAGCCAAACAGAAAAACTTATTGGCCAATGCCAGTATTAAAAATAAAATGCCAAATATCGGCAGATACATCGCCAAGACTGATATATATCAGCCAACTACTGTTAATCACAAACTCTGAATCAAATCCTGAGAGTTTGTTCAACTAGCTTTTTGCAACAGGCCTCTGGAGAGAGATAAAAAATGGCCCTTCAAAGACCAGAACCAAGTCAAAATGTGCTAAAGTTTAAAGGGGACCTATAATGCCCCTTTTACAAGATGTAATATAAGTCTCTGGTGTTCAGAATGTGTGTGTGAAGTTTCAGCTCAAAATCCCCCACAGATCATTTATTATAGCTTGTCAAATTTGCCTCTATTTGGGTGTGAGCAAAAACACGCTGTTTTTGTGTGTGTCCCTTTAAATGCAAATGAGCTCTGCTTTCTAGAAGAGGGCGGAGCTTTAACAGCTCAACAACAACAAAGCTGGAGAATCTCACGCAGCCAAAATGAGGATTGTCAGTAACGGTGTTCAGCCTTACATTGTTCAAACCGGAGTCGACACTGATGGAGAGACTCAGGAAGAAGTTACAACTTTTAGACGTTTCTGAATGGTTAGTGGATAAATTGATGTAGTTGCTGTGGAGTTGATTCAACTCATCCACTAGCATGTGCCGTCATGTTCATCTTTTGTGTTGAATTGACCCTCGTTTGTGAAGCAGTCCGGCGTAAAATGACGGCATGTCAACAACACTCGACTACAACAACTCTTCCTCTTCTCTAAAGCAGCCCAACATGGCCCCGCCCCCTTTGTTTAGTGTTCTCGGGGGTGGGGTTTATGTAAATTTTAGGGTTTGTGATGTCACCAACCCAGGAAGAAGCTCGTTGTAGTCCCTACCAGCCGTTTGTTGTAGTTCTTAAAGAGCGATTTCTGTAAAAGTAAATCTCCCTTTGCATTGAACTTTGAGCGTAGTAACTTTGCAGATGTTGTTTATGATCAAACAGCAACATTACACACTAACTGAAGTTAAAAAAGTCAAATCTTAATACAGGGTTAGAGATTTGAACAACTCCTAACTATAAGAATACAGTGATGATCAACTAACTCAAACAATACTTACTAGTTTTAGTATTAGCATATCTGGTTCTAGTGAGTTTTATGCAGCTAAATAGGGGAGTTGAAGCAGCTGTTTTAGCCTGATGGCAAAAAGAGCCACGCTTGTCTACATACTCATTTTCTAATGCATCTACCTGCCGAATACAGATTAGATGGTTTTATAAGTAGACTAAAATAACTGTCCTAATCCTTATCTTGCTATGCCAACACCACCATATGTTCCTGCCAGAGATGCAGGTGAGATTGTAGCACATTGATTAAACTGTGGTTGACCGCCTTCATAAATAATGTGGGCTGGCGTTTCTGATGCTGTCTTTGGTTTTGCACAGAACTGCCCACACTCATATATCACATTCATATAACACATTCATGGACTGTGCAATGCTGTGGCTCATCTCAAGAGTAGGAGGCATATGCCTAAAGATTTATCCGTTTTTAAGCCTTTCTTGTTTCCCCTTTCATGTTGCTTTATTTTATTTAATTCAGAAATTATTTGGTAGTTTATCTGTGATCTTTGAGATCAGATCGACTGTTTTAGTTCCTGCGGATGACTCGTTTTTTTGAGTGAACTAAAATTTCCTGATAACTTACTCACCCCATGTCTTTCTTTCTTCAGTCAAAAATAAATTAAGGTTTTTGATGAAAACATTCCAGGATTTTTCTCCATATAGTGGACCTCAGAAACCTTCATTTCTTTTGTACTGAAGAAAGAAAGACATGGGGGTGAGTAAATTACTAGAAAATTTTAATTATGAAGTGAACTAATCCTTAAGTTAATAATGAATTTTACTTTAAGAGCAGTGTTTTAGATTCTATCACAGTTATTATGCAGAGACACCAAAGTAAATCATTCATATGTTGATTTCCCTGAGGAGTGTAAACACTGTGGCTCTTTGGCACTATCACAACATCGCTCTGATTGTTTGAACATCCTGACTAGTCTGAGACAACAACGTATAGCCTCAACCACTGAGGTCTGTTTGTTCTACTAATGGCAGATGAGCGAGTGTTGGGAAAACCTGTGTGGATCCTATGAATCCTACGTTGGTTGTATTCTCTTAGGTCCTCAGAAAACTATGTTTAAATTAGGGCTGTCGATTTAACACATTAATCTAATTAATTAGTTATGGAAAAATAACACGTTAAAATTATTTAACGCACCCGCCCCGCTCCAGACCTACGTAGTTCATCTTACGTTTCATACAGTTGATTGGTGAAGAACATGAAGCAGGGCAACAACTCACTGTGTGATGCAGTTCGAATGACCCTAAAATTAAAGATATCAGGGCAAAAATGCTCCTGTATGACTTTTTGTCTCATATTTATATCATATGATATAATTAAGCAATATTACATGAGTAATCAATCGGGTAAACCAATGATTCAGTGGCTCATTCATAAAGAAAGCCATTTCCTTAGGGGCTGTTTACACAGAACCATTTTCAACTAAAAACGAAAAACTATGCATTTTGCTGTTCATTTACACAACAATGGCGTTTTGGTGGCCTGAAAATGCAAACTTTTGTAAACGGGTTTGAAAACATGTCTCTATGTAAACAACAAAAACACTAATCTGTGAAAAGATGGCGTCATGCACATGCGCATTACATGTTCAGTATAGTGTTTCATCGCCATCTAATGGCCTGCCAGCAGAATACAGTGTTTTTATTCATTTTCACGGATTCATATGAATGGGGATCGTTTTGTCTGTACGCGGAAAACTCAAAGGAAAAACTTCTCAGTTTTAAGCATATCGTTGTCGTGTAAATGTACACTTAATTTCGTACACGCGTAATAACTTACTCATTTAGACATTTACTGCCACCTACTGGCAGTTTTTGTTTCTTATTTAGCATATCATTTCATTAAAATTAAAATTTCATATTCTGGGGATAGTTTGCCCAAAAATGAAAATTCTGTTTATTTACATACCCTTGTGTCGTTTCAAACATGTTTGACTTTTGCGGAACATAAAAGAAGATATTTTGATGAATGTTGGTAACCAAACTGTTTTGGTTTGTAAATATATCGAAATACCACTTCAGATGCAGCTTCTGAAAAAAACAAAATGGCTGTTGTAGCTAGTGTTGTCAAAAGTACCGACTTCGGTACCTATCGGTACTGAAATTTTAAAAACGTGACGCTTTGAGCGCTGTTGAGCGGATTCATAAACATCTCTGATTGGCCATTGTCACGTTTTTAAAATTTCAGTACCGACTAGGTACCGAAGTCGGTAATTTTGACAACACTAATTGTAGCCTAAAAGTTTAAAATTCTATGTTGAATCAAATAAAATATTTCTTTCTGAAGCTTCTATTTGATGCTTAACACAATGATCTTTTGGGGGTACTTTCTCAGCCAAATTTGATGTGCGATTAATCAGCACATCATGTAATTAATTAGATTAAACATTTGAATGGCTTGACAGCCCTAGTTGAAATGTTAAAGCTGATCTTGACTTCATTAGATGGCTGGTAGAGTTTGGATCTTAATGTTCCTGGTTCAGTGATGCATTCAAGCACAACTGCTTTTTCTGGAGCTGTTGAATTATTCACCACGGTTAAATGAGATGAATGGGGTGGGAACTTAAGGAGATAAAAGTGAGAGGATGAGAGGAACCAGCAGCTGATAAATGAGAAAATACAACGAATGGAAGTATAGACTTTATAAAATCTTAGCTAAAGAGGAGCAATTAAAAACAGACTGCAGAAAATCTGAAGAATGTATGTTTTTTTTTTTTGTTTTTTTTTAAGAGAGAACAGTGGACCACAGTAGCTTTCATGGGCCACAACAGCAGGAGGTAGACTAGCATAGCTCATTCCAGAACAAATACCACTCCACATATTGTCTACTGTAGTTTTACCTGAGGTGAACCATGTTCCTATTTTAGAGAAACAACCATATTCTTCTGTTTCTGTTCTCTATTCTGTTCGACTGCTGTATGACATGAGCCATGGCTCATCTGACCCACCAAAATGATCATCCACTTGAAAGCATAGACTTCGTTATGCACATAATGCAATTATAATGAGATTTAGGCAATATTGCAGTTTAACTGTACCTCGTGTAAAAACAATACCTCGATCAAATTGATGCAATTAAGCTCAAAATCATAGCAACCATAATCATAGTAAAATATGTGGTGTATGGCGATTTTAATAGCAATAAACAGGCATATGAAAACTAGAATCCCATCTAATCCACACTAAACACTAAAAATGCGCATGTGATGTACGCATGACATGTCATGCTCCTGCAGTGATGTGCAGATTTGTAAAGAAGGCATTAGTGGTGGGCGATATACCAGTAGATTACCCGATTAACCGGTAGAAATTTGTCAGCCGGTATAGATTTTGGACTATATTCTCTATCGCGGTTACGCTTGTGTGACGTTGCTGTGCTGCACCATCACAAAAGGGAATCATTTGAATGCATTTCGAGCCTTGCGGTTTAAAAACATGGTTTTAAACCATTCAAGCGCAATAAGCATCAGGAGAGGGCTCATTTCGGCATATGCGTACACTGTCTGAGCGCACACACCTGAAACGTGCACACATGCAGTCATACAGCGTGTAAGTACTGAAATAAGTTCACTTTTTTTAGCACCTTATTGGGCTTGAACAGTCAAATACACACATTTAATGTGTCAAAATGAAAGAAAGCACACGTGTAACAGTATATTAGATCAGTGCGTTCAGTCTTAAAGTGACAGCAGCCTAATAAACCTGCTGCCGTCTGTGTCATTAATGTTAATCAAACAATCTCATTGCTCTTGACTGAATTGAAAACTATAAATTCTGTCATTAATTGCCCTCATGTCATTCCAAACCTGTAATGATAAAATCACTGACCTCTGTGTGAAGTCTCTTTTACTTCCTGCTATGTGTGAAAGCTATTATTTCAGACCATCAAATGTCTGGAACATTGTGTCTGTTTAGGAGTCATTCTCTTTTCCCCTGATGTTTACAAAGCTATGGAAATAGCTTCATTCTCCTAAGGGAGGAAGGGCAGCCGTCGTGCTCGGGTTTAAGCAGTGAAATACAGGGATTGTAGAGGAAGAGGCCTAAGCAGCCTCAAGCCCAACTCACCACCAGCACCTGCTTTCATTTGCTCTCATTATGTCTGCAATACTCAACAGCAGCACAATGAAGCAGGAGAGAGTCCGCAGCACTCACACTAGAAACAAGGTCAACTCTATCTATCTCACTCAGTGAAGTATTCTTCTGTAAAAAATTTGATGGAATTATTTTTTTTCCACCAAAAATCATAAATTCTGGTCAGCCAATATGGATTTTTCAGTGGCCTATGATAGAGCCGAGTTGCCATTGGCCAGTTATTGTGATATTGGCCAGGAGTTTTTTAAACTGGATTGAAAATTAAAAAAAGAAAAAAAAAATTTTTTTTTTTTTTGAAGATATTCATTAAATGTATGTAACAGAATCATTTTTGTGTTGTTAAAAGTACCGACCGCGATACGAAGTCGGTACTGAAATTTTAAAAATGTGATGCTTTGAGTTCTGTTGAGGGGATTCGTAAACACCTCTGATTGGCCTTTGTGTTCACGCGCTCAACAGATATGTCTGTGATTGGCTACAATGATCAACGCTTCAAAAACATAAATAAACATCAATGTCGCTCTTCACCGAGTGCTCACAGATACACACAGGGGCATTTGAATTGATCGTTGATCATTGTAGCCAATCACAGACATATCTGTTGAGCGCGTGAACACAAAGGCCAACCAGTGGTGTTTACGAATCCACTCAACAGCGCTCAAAGCGCCATATTTAAAAAATTTCAGTACTGCCTTGGTATTGCGGTCGGTACTTTTGACAACACTAGAATCTTTTTTTTTTTTTAAATTACCAAATTTCATATTATCATTTCAATTATCTTTATAAAAAAAACAACTCTTCAAGTGCCAATATTCAGTAATGCGATAATGAATGCACAATATTGTAATCGTCGGCACTTCAGAATACCGTAAATAATCATTTATTACCAATTATTAATTTTTTATAAGGCAATTAAGAATACTTTACCCATCAATCGTATAAAATGCACAACACCGCTGTATTCCGCGCTCAGATGTAAACAATCCCAACATGCACGAGAAGCACATGGTGGAACCAGTGAAGGAGACGAGCTGAATGAAAGTGCGCGTTCACTCTCTGACAGCAGAGGGCGCTGATGGAACAGCAGCGTGCAGCGGTTACCACGGAAACCGTGCAAGCAAAGTAACTGCGCTAGTGAAGTTTTTAAAATGCTTCAAACAGCCATTCATTTTTTTGTAATCTCAGTGTTGTTCATCACAGCACCAAATACTTAATACTTAAAAAAGACTTAAAATGATATTTATTTTCAAACCTAAACATTTTTATATTTTAATCTGGAATACAACATGCCCTAATGATTAGAAATGTTCTGATTATTTGTTATTGTTCAGTAAAACTTTGAAAACATACAGCTTCATTAGTTGACATGTTAATTCATTATCACTAAACTGACAATAAAAATACTTATAAAGTATTAATTATTATTAATTAATGTTGATTTCTTAGTTACTGTTTAATAACATTACTAAAATCAAAATAACTTATTTAATGGACCTGAGATAAAACTAACAGTTGTGTTTCTAAACTAACATTAACAAAAAATAACACTTTCTGTATCAAATGTAGCGATTGCTCAATCTTAGTTAATGCATTAGAGTAAAGTGTTATCTGTTGTTCTTTATAGCCTAATTCTTTTGCATTTTAATCTGTTTGAAAATTTCAGTCAGAGCTGTTTTTGTTTTATTACAAAAAGAGTTCTTAAACCTGTTAAACTATGACAAAAATGGTTTTGCAACTTATTTCAATATCGTGATAAAAGCTTCATCAATTAATCGCAACATGAAAGTTTGATACCGTCACATTCCTACTCTTCATAAATGCTGTATTACTAAATATATCTTTTCAGGTTATTTCATCCTACAGTTAATATAAAGGTAATATTTTCCATAAAATAATTTGAAAATATGACATTAGTACAAAGCATTATATAAAAGACAATTATTTGATTTTTGGAATTTTCTTAAAATATTATTAGACCCATTTATACTCAGTAACATCCTGTGGACACTAAATGACTTGCCTGAGGTAAATGTAATGCTACGTGAGATATTGTTCTCAAGCTGTTTTATTGATGTCTTTTTGCGGTTAAAAAACACTGCTTGAGAGATTACACGCATATCTGATCACCTGTTCTTCTTCTTATGTGTGTTTTTCCTGTTGAAGCGGTTAGCAAACAATGTTGCATTATCGTCCGCCCCCTTCTGGATTGGAGTGTGAATTGCTTGTGACTGACTGTATTCATTGTCTGCCTGCATGAACCAAACCGTGACGTCCATGCCGTATGGTTCAGGACGAATACATGCCGTTACACCCCTATTATCCACACTACATGACTACGTGCACAAATGTGTCTGACTCATGATCTGATCTGCTCATGGTGATTGCATGTTAATGCAAAGGGTAAACGTAGCCTAAAATAGACTAGGTGCTTAAACTACAGGATCATGCTCATCCCTGATTGTTACAGTCTCACAATTTACTTCATTTAAGTCAGTGGATCACTGTGGGATACAGACTGTTAATTGCTGTACTCGTCTGACACAATAATGTAATTCCTTTACTGCATACTGAAATGTTTTTAGTAGTTTGACAGCCCTAGTTTTAAAAAATGATCAATACTTATTTGACCAAAAGGGCAAAATGCAGTTAATTACAGCATGACACAACTCTTTTTTTTTATGAATCTTTCAAACACAACGCTACGCTTAGCGACTGACCTTCACTTCCTGTTCCCCTGTGAGTCAGTCAGTGCCGCATTTAAGTGTAGACAATGATGGAGTGGCTCTTGATTGGCCCCGGCCCTGGATTCAACAGTGCCACAAAACGCGGCGTAAGCCTGGCGGACAAAAAGCTCAGAGTGATTCATTGCTTTTACAGTCCCATAAACTCTTGCCTCATCCGTCAGAAAGTGACAAGGCTGCCACCGCACGTTCACTAGCCATTTTTTGCTGATGCTGTCATGTATTTGGACCCAAGCTGAGTCACGCCAGCTTGAAAGGTGATGGCCAGATTCCTGATAGTCTGATACATCAGCATTTGTTCAGCTATTCACAGGCCTGTTGCCTGCCAGCCAGAGTTCATTGGTTCAAAATCGGTGTTCTCCTCAGAGGCTTATGCAGTTAGTAAACATTTAGCGGACACTTTTATCCAGTGCAGCTTATAGTACACTTATTACAGGAACAAGTCCTTCGGGAGAAACCTGAAGGTAAGTGCCTTGCACAAGAGCGCAATTGTGATAATTCATGGTTTGCTGTTTGCTCGGATCAAAGACGTACTAATAGAGCTGGTTTAGGTTTAGGGCAGAAAAATAATAATCTGGATCTCTTTTAAGCCATTTCAGAATAAATATATAATCGTGATGTATATTGAATATTGTCAACAGCTGAAAAATGTTTAGAGAGAACTTTATTTTAAAATATTTCAGCCGTCTGTGCCATGCCCCGCTACACAGTGTGTCTGTAATACGTTTCTGTGTGTGTGTTCACAGGTTCTGTGGGGACTGTCTACAGCCGTGTCTGCAGGTGACCTCGCCTCTCTGTCCACTCTGCCGCATGCCTTTCGATCCAAAGAAAGTGGACAAATCCTCCAGCGTGGAGAAACAGCTCTCTTCGTATAAGGCACCATGCCGAGGATGCAGCAAAAAGGTTAGTCCTTGTGCTTGCACAAATATGGATTTAAAAACTGTGTGTAGTTCCACAAGGCATGTTCCTCTGAACAGTGCAGCTGTCATTATGTAAGGCATTCACACTAAAAAATGCTTCAGGGACATTAAAACTCCCACAGGAGCCTTTCAGAACCGCAGTGACAGTTTATAAACAGTTCATAAGTCAAAGCCAAAAGCACACTAATTTGACACACTAAAGCCCAAAGTATACTTCAGCTGACCACGTTCTATGATGCTCCGCGCACTCTGTGTGATGTAATTTTCGCCATCAGGAGAGTCCGCGGACGTCCGCGCATACTATCCGCATGCAATCCAGCAGATGATTGTTGAGACCGAACAGTCCACTAGGTGGAAATACACAGTTGTGATGTAAGGAGTGCTGGTAAGTCCCGGTTTTCCCCAGGAATTGGGGACTTTAACACTGTTGCCAGAGCCGGCCCAAGGAATAAGCCAACCCGTGGCCACCAGGGGGCCCCCAAGAGCACATTAAATGTCAGCTTGTTCTTCCAAAAATGAAAATTCTGTCATTAATTACGCACTCTTAAGGTCAGAAATTTTCATATGCGTTTTTTCGTATTCGTTATCCTAAAAATTCGTCACGCACAGAGACCTTGCACACTGAGTCCGATGCGTATTAATGAATTTGTTGCGAAAAAAAAATCGCAAAACAATACAAAATGAAGTCTTCGAGCAGTGAGCACGAGTTGTCCTCTCTCTCCTTAAAAAGAGGAAATATTGGGTCCATCCAATTTCAAGATTGCATAGAGGGAAAGGAGAATTCACCTCATCAAAGCTGCGTGATTATCCGAGCGTTTCAAAGATTACTTCAGGATTTCAGTGGCTCAGTTTGATGCTTTGCTACTGGCACAATCTGTCTTTATATTCAGTCTCTTTGTATTCCTCACGTTGTTTGTCATTCAGTGCTGCTGTTTTGTGCTGTAGGCATTGTGGATCAACTTGTCAGGTGGCATTCGGGATTTTTGCGTTCTCGTACGGTGGCTCTGAATTTTCAAAATTCTCAAAATGCGTGCCACGGATGCGAAAAAACGCAGAAAATCGAACCTGATCCGAATATTTTTTTTGGACGGACGAAAGTTTCAGAAGCAGTGTGCAAACATGATCGAAATAACGTGAGGTCGAATTTATTTTTTTAAGTGCGTAAATTTTGCATGCGAATTTCGTGCGACTCAGTGTGTTGCCAGAGCCGGCCCAAGGAACAAGCGAACCCGTGGCCACCAGGGGGCCCCCAAGAGCACATTAAATGACAGCTTGATTTTTAAAGTGACAGCAGCCTAATAGTAAACATGCTGCCCTTTGTTTTTAAAGAGAGTTCTCCCAAAAATGAAAATTCTGTCATTAACTATGCACTCTCATGTTGTTCCGAACCTATTATTATTATTATATTATTATTTCCTGTGCTGAACACAAAAGAAGATATTTTGAAGAATGTCGGTAACCAAACAATTGTCAAAATGTCAAAAAAGCATGAAAAAGATGCTCAGCACCTCAAAAAAAAACTCCCATTGAAAACAATTAGAAAAAGTACGCTAGCCTCTGGAAAAAAGGCTTTTGTGGACAACACGGCCTTAATGTTAATACATTTATTATTGTTATCTTGTTAAAGATCCGTCTAATCTGTTCATTTGTCTTTAAGTATATAATATAATATTGTCCGTTATTTTTTTATATATAAGAAGATACTGTTTATCGTAAGTTATTTTATTTGTAGTTGATTGTTCTGCACTTTTGCACATTGCTAATTTCTTTTATTAAAGTGGTTAACATGTTTACAGTAAATACATTGTCTGCTGGTTTATTTAGCTACTTTTCACTACACCACTTAGTACTGTAAGACTTTGAATATTAAAGTGAAAATTCACCACTTTTGTGGGTTTGCTGCTGTTACAATTAAAAACTGTAAAAGGGCAGGCAGACATTGGTATGATGTAATCAACAGCTACAATTAATAAAACTGTAAAATAATCAAGCACTGATAATAGTCAATCGAATTGGCGGAACGTGATTCGGCGAGTTTTGTTACGCAAACCTGGTGCCGAAAGGACGATAAAAAAGCACATCCTTCGCCATCGTTTTTATTTACATTCTTGTTTTAATCTTTGCATGCAATTCTTCTGTCCTTCTGAGCGAATGTCCTGCAAATGACACGACTTAGTGCTGCCCTCTGATGTCTTGTAGAAGCAGTTTGTGCAAAAGCACACGTGTCGAACGCGTCCATTCACGCTCATGTATAGTTTGAAATCTGCACTGACTGCGCGAGAGATGGAGCCAAACATGAAAAATGAAGTATACCCGGGCCGTAAAATGTCCTTAGAGAGACCAATAAACCCTTTTTTTTATTATGTTTATTATGCAGTTTATTTTTGCTCGCTGTAGATTTGACGCAGCAGTTTTGTAGATATTTTAGTTTTATGAAGTCAGCAAAACATGACTGCTTTATTTAAGAACATGACCAGCGAGGGTCACATTTGCACTGTTTACACCGCAGCGCAATAGAAATTGCAAGTTAAATGCCCTTAATGAAGGTGTTATTTGTGTTAAGCTCAAGTTACTCACTTTGCTCTATCATGTTCCTCTGAATATCCCAGGTCACCCTGGTCAAAATGCGGTCGCATATTTCATCTTGCACAAAGGTTCAGGAACAGATGGCCAACTGCCCAAAGTTCATGCCTGTGGTTCCCACCTCACAGCCCATTCCCAGGTAAGCATCGCTCCAGGGATCATTTCAGGTCAGCTTTGTGATTGGATCAGGTTCCTCAGATGATTCTACAGTACAAGCCTGCCTTACATCTTACATTTTTGTTACTTCCAAAAAGTTTAATGGAAAGTAAAATTTGTTGCATCATCAATTGCCAGTGGCTATTGTGTATCTTTCTCATTTTATTTATTTATGTATTATTTTATTTATTTATTTATTTTTTGTGCAATTTTCACTTTTGAGTGAACTATCCCTTTAACAAAATCCATTTCTGCATTTGCTGTGAGTTTGGGTCGCTCATAACGTTCATCTGGGGACATAACATGCACTATTCCACCAGATTTGTAGCATAATTATTTATAAACCTACACCAACACAGCAGAATACATCAATATCTTTCTAAATAAGGGAATTGTTGTTCATCACAATTTCAACGTAAAAGTTTAAACCCTCACTCTGAGTTTGCATGTTTTGATGTCCACATGTTCTTGTTCAAGAAATTACAGTGGCTGAAGCATTTCTATCATAATGAAGGGGCCAAATATTAAAGATTAAGTGGACATTTGAATTAAATGGCCAACAGTAAACAATAATTTGATTTCTTAGATTTTTTTTTTGTCCTCAAAATAATTAACTTTATTCATGCAATATTCTATTTTATTCTCAAAATATTCTGACTTTAATCTGATAATGCTATGACTTTATTCTTAAAATATTATGACATTAATCTTGTTGCTAAGGCTTTTGCATAGTTTTTTTTACCTCAATAATAATTAAATTTATTTGTGCAATATACTGCTTTATTCTCAAAATATTTTAAATTCAAGTTTATTGTAATTTTTACTTTATTCTTAAAGTATTACGACTTTATTCTCGCAATCTTAGATTTTTTTGTCCTCAAAATAGTTAACTTTATTCATGCAATGTATTTATATTACTCACATATATTACTTAAATATTCTGACTTTAATCTCATAATGCTCTGACTTTATTCTAGTAAATTTAACTTTATTCTCAAAATATTACATTAATCTTCTGTTGCTATGACTTTCTCATAAACGTGATTTTTTTTTCTTTAAAATAATTTATTCATGCAATATACTGCTTTATTCTTAATTTTATCATGCTGAATTCATTCTCAAAAAATCACAACATTAATCTTAAACAACAAATCAAAAGCACTAACATTTTTTAATTTCCCTTTTATTATTATTATTGTAGGTGACTCCGCCAACAGTGAAATTCTCATTGATTGAATATCCCGCTCTAAAATCCCACTCCAAATGTAACATCAACAATATTCTGATTGACTGTTGCATCATGCAGTATTTTCAGTTTCAGTCAGGACAAACAGTGGAATCACATCAATCGAAACGTATTGCATTGCACTTGGTTTGGACTCTGTGTCAGAACAGCGTTTTCTTTCTTTCCCCCTACATTAAAGCACAACCAATCCCACAATTCTCTCTCTCAGGCAAACACTGCCTCATGACTCATGCTTCTCTGAAGCACGCAACACTCTTCGGGACAACAGTCAGAATGCAGCGAAGAGCTTAAAATATGGATCCAGGACACGTTTCATTCTTTAGAGATGCTCACAGACCCACACACTAGAGGTGTAGGTAGACTTAGATCTAGAGATGTCAAACTGATGTCTGGCAGACACTGAAAGTTTTGCAGACAGGAATCCGATAAAAGTCCAATCGGATGACTCCAGGTTGAGTTATGTGTTGCGTCTCTCTGTCTTCCTTTGAAGCACAGGAAGAGCGGGAGGAGGATAAGAATTAATTAGCTCTTCAAAGCAGAGCATGTTGATGTATTCCCACTGTGTCTGTCTTGCATCACGGCTATTTATCGTACTCTTTGTGGAAACATCACACAAATAATGTAGAACTATGTCACCAACATGCCACCCTTGTGCAGTATAGTGTCCGTGACACAACGACACATTGATGTCTCTGTGCCCAGAGTCAGTGGTTTAAGGTTCAAAAGGCAAATGTCTGATGATCTAGAACAAACTCAAGTGAGCTTCAGAGATAAAAGAATATTTAAAGTGTGCATAAAACAACATTCCCAACCCATTTTACTTACATAATCGGATGAATTTCTGAGCCAATCGAGAAAAAATGTACATTAGGACTAGGGTTGTGCCATTAAGTATAGTCTATTATGGTATCGTTATTATTGTTTTAACAATGTGCGAGCTGACATGAATCTGCATTTTGAATGAGTCAGTGTACTGAATGATTCAATGACTGAATGAATCAGCCGTTTGAACAAATCGTTTGAATGAATGACTCAGTGACTCACTTGCTGCCACCTACATACATCTATAAAAAAAAAAATGCGATTATAAAAGTATCTCAGTAGGGCATTCGATTCAGACTTGTCCTCTGGATACTGCCTGATAAAGTGGCATTAAGGTTTTGGGCACAGGTGTAGTTAATTTGTCCTCTGTGGCACTCACTTGGTGCCATAGGTGCCGATCCCGTGGGCCGGAGCCCCCACGGAAATGGTACGAGAATACGAGATATTCTCCATTGATTTTAACCAATAAAAAATCGAGTTGAGCTTTCAGACACGATCTTCTTCCTTTTTTATGGTTTATTTAAGGCCGTTTCTATGGCGATATTTTAATGGCAAATGTCGATAGCACATCCAAGTGATGCGCAAGCACAAATGGCTCTGCTTTCGATCAGATACATGCGTGTGCTCAAACTCAAACTCTCCTTGCATCAGATGTCAGCGAGAGCATGACTCGCGACAACACTCGTGAAAAGAATGTGCTTTTGGGTTGAAATTGTCATCTTGCTGCACGGATATAATGCAAATGAAACATCCAGTTGACGTTGATTTGAGTTAAATAATAAGCGACCTGAAACGTGTCTTAAAATCATGCTGAGAAACGTTGTGGCTCGTGTAAGTTAGTCTTCAGACATGTGCGTCAATCTATCACTTGATTCTTCTTTGCAGGGAAATCACTAACCAAATGCACACAAACATGTCCCTGCTCTTGATATATAAACATTAATGAACTTCTTTGAACTTAATGAGGGAAAAAAAACTATATGAGGGCAGATTTGAACCACTGATAATTAGAGCTCGGCTGAACCCACCGGGCACTGGGCACCCACCGGTGGAAACATAAATCGGCGCCTGTGCTTGGTGCCTTGATGAAGCCGCACAGCTCTGGTCATGGTGAGGGTGATAGAGACCTTAAGATCCTCTATTCTTGTCTACCCAAGCTTCATCTATTAATCCTGTTATGTCTCAGTCTGTTGAAGTCTTTTCCATGCTGTTTGCCGAGGGGGCTTTGCAAGTAAAATATTAAAATGGCTCCCACTGAGCAAGTAAACATCTTTGCCAGATCATCAGGGTATTCAAGCACCATGGCAGGATTTAAAGTGCCCTTATTATGCAATTTTAAAGGTTCCTAATTTTGTTTTGGAGTCTCCTACAGTAGGTTTACATGCATCCAAGTTGCATCCATGCATCCAAAAACACTTTAATTTTCTCATAATATACACTGCACATGACCTGATTGGTCACATACCCAGTCTGTTGTGATTGATCTACTCTGCCCTGATTGGTCAGACGGCCCAGTCTGTTGTGATTGGTCTACTCTGCTCTGATTGGTCAGACGGCCTAGTCTGTTGTGATTGATCTACTCTGCTCTGATTGGTCAGATGCCCAGTCTGTTGTGATTGGTCTACTCTGCTCTGATTGGTCAGATGCCCAGTCTGTTGTGATTGGTCTACTCTGCTCTGATTGGTCAGATGCCCAGTCTGTTGTGATTGGTCTACTCTGCTCTGATTGGTCAGATGCCCAGTCTGTTGTGATTGATCTACTCTGCTCTGATTGGTCAGATGGCCCAGTCTGTTGTGATTGGTCTACTCTGCTCTGATTGGTCAGATGCCCAGTCTGTTGTGATTGATCTACTCTGCTCTGATTGGTCAGACGGCCTAGTCTGTTGTGATTGGTCTACTCTGCTCTGATTGGTCAGACGGCCCAGTCTGTTGTGATTGATCTACTCTGCTCTGATTGGTCAGATGCCCAGTCTGTTGTGATTGATCTACTCTGCCCTGATTGGTCAGACGGCCCAGTCTGTTGTGATTGATCTACTCTGCCCTGATTGGTCAGACGGCCCAGTCTGTTGTGATTGATCTACTCTGCCCTGATTGGTCAGACGGCCCAGTCTGTTGTGATTGATCTACTCTGCCCTGATTGGTCAGACGGCCCAGTCTGTTGTGATTGGTCTACTCTGCTCTGATTGGTCAGACGGCCTAGTCTGTTGTGATTGATCTACTCTGCCCTGATTGGTCAGATGCCCAGTCTGTTGTGATTGGTCTACTCTGCTCTGATTGGTCAGATGGCCCAGTCTGTTGTGATTGGTCTACTCTGCTTTGATTGGTCAGATGCCCAGTCTGTTGTGATTGGTCTACTCTGCTCTGATTGGTCAGATGCCCAGTCTGTTGTGATTGGTCTACTCTGCTCTGATTGGTCAGATGGCCCAGTCTGTTGTGATTGGTCTACTCTGCTCTGATTGGTCAGATGGCCCAGTCTGTTGTGATTGGTCTACTCTGCTTGGTCAGACGGCCTAGTCTGTTGTGATTGATCTACTCTGCTCTGATTGGTCAGATGGCCTAGTCTGTTGTGATTGATCTACTCTGCTCTGATTGGTCAGATGGCCCAGTCTGTTGTGATTGGTCTACTCTGCTCTGATTGGTCAGATGCCCAGTCTGTTGTGATTGGTCTACTCTGCTCTGATTGGTCAGATGCCCAGTCTGTTGTGATTGGTCTACTCTGCTCTGATTGGTCAGATGCCCAGTCTGTTGTGATTGGTCTACTCTGCTCTGATTGGTCAGACGGCCTAGTCTGTTGTGATTGATATACTCTGCTCTGATTGGTCAGACGGCCAAGTCTGTTGTGACAGGTCGACCGCTTACAGCACGTGTCAGAAACAAAACACCCATTACCACCCTGATCTTCCTCAGCACTTGAGAAACAGTGATACAAACAGGAACAATGCCATCGGGCAGCCAATAAAGACCATAAGCTGGCATTATGCAAATACGAAAGTAGAAAGTAAAACTGAAATTGCTGACAGCTCATTTTGGCAGTTCAGAATCAATTCTTTCTTTTAGGAGTCAATTAATTTAATTGTCGTGCCCTTTGATCTTTAAAACTTTGCAGATCTTTCACATTCACAAACATCTATATTATACACTGCATGAAAATAATATTTGAATAAGCATAATAGAGGCAGTTTAAAAGGAGTCAATATCTGGCTCTGGACAAGGAAAATGTAAACCAAGGTACAGTTACATGTTTGATGGCCTTTGTATTGTCCTTTTGTATATTTACATAGTGTTGATTGGAATTATAATATAATAGGTGTAATTCTTGGCAGTATAGAGCATGACAATGTGGCTCCCGGAGATAAAAAATATAATCGAATTGAAACTGAATTCCCAGTCAAGTGTTACAAAAACATTGAAGAAAAATCTTTTTATCCTGCCGCTTGTCCGTGTTTGCTGGCTATCTAAACAAATTTTGCCTGAAACATGACTTACTCAATGTTAATATTTCATTGGTGTATTAACATTCTTTGATCTGTTAAATAAAAATAATATCCCCAAAGTTTTTGAAATGCCTGTCAAGAAAAGGAAAGTGCTGCTGAATTGGCCGCTCAGGCATGCCTCAAAGAGTTCTTGGCTCATTTCTTATAGACTTGAAAGTTGTTTGCACAGTGTTATACACCCTCTGGTTGCACATTTGCATTATTCATGTAAGCACTGATAATCAGTTTGTTACACAACTCAATTCATTTGCCTATTTACTCTTTTGCCCTCATTATGTAATACTGTAGGAATGTGATATTAGTTTATCAGACCACATTTTTTTAAAATTCACTAAAATTCTTATAATTAAGTAAATGTAAGATGTTACAGTGCATCAAAGATATTAGCAACTTCTACTCGCTACTTGACTACATTTTCGAACAAGTATATGTACTCTTTATTCTTGTTACATTTTCCATGGCGCCTAACTTTTTCTGCAGCAGTTTATTTCTGCTACAGAAGTGATATCGCCATCTACAGGGCTTTGAAGGTACTATATCTTGTGCATTTTTGCCAAACTTGTCAACAAGACTACTTTACACGAATGTGACTGCAATAGCTGGTGTTTCATATATGTCCAATGCAAGTTGGCTTTGTCTGTTTCATTTTACTTGACATTATTTTATTTATTCCTTATATTGAAGAGACCTTTTTTTTTTTCGAAGGATTTTGGTTTACTTTTTGAACACTTGAGCTCAACTGAGACTTGAAGCTGTTTGTATCGACCTTGATTTATTGCAATATTGAGGTGATCAGTTTTAATAAACACGTGATTCCTCTTTTTACTTGTTTTTTCACTGCCGTGTCTCTAAGATGCTGATGATTAGTGAGCCTACATTTAGTGTGAGTTAAAATACTAAAGTACTGTTAAAATCTTTTACTCAAGTGGTATTGGTGACTTGTAATGGAGTCATTTTCACTGTAAGGTATCTGAACTTTTACTTATGGTTTTCAGGTATTCTTTACACCTCTGTGTTTTCTCCATCAACAGCAATATTCCAAACCGCTCCACATTTGTGTGCCCGTACTGTGGCGCTCGAAACCTGGACCAACAGGAACTAGTGAAGCACTGCATGGAGAACCATCGCAATGACCCCAACAAAGTGGTGAGCGTCAGTTAATTTACTCGCCAGTCTTATCTGTCACGCAGTAATGCAGTGTTTCTCAACCGCTGGGTCACGACCCAAAAGTGGGTCACGGAGTGTGTAGTCAAAGAAACGACAACAACAAAAAACTTAATTCTAAATGTTTTCTGATGCAAGACTTATTTTGAATGACGTGCATGAAAGCTTATGCTGTTTATTCATCAGTGATTTATTTTTTTTTTGTGTGTGTGTGTGTATGTTAAGTGGGATGGAACTTGTGAGTGCATCAATAATTTTTGCTTAGTTCAAATTCCTAAAAATTTGGGTCACGGCTTAATGACCACAACCAAACCAGTCAAGAACCAGTGCAGTAATGCACTTGTACAGCAGAATATCTTGTATTGGGAATTAAAGGGTTAGTTCACCCAAAAATGAAAATAATGTCATTTATTACTCGCCCTCATGCCGTTCCACACCCAATTTGGAACGCAAATTAAGATATTTTTTTGTTGAAATCCGATTGCTCAGTGAGGCCTGCATGTCAAGATCCATTTATGTACTAAAAACATATTTAAATCAGTTCATGTGAGTACAGTGTTTCTACCTTAATATTATAAAGCGATGAGAATATTTTTTGTGCACCAAAAAACAAAACAAAATAACGACTTATTTAGTGATGGCCGATTTCAAAACACTGCTTCAGGAAGCTTCGCCGTGTTATGAATCAGCGTGTCGAATCATGATTCGGAGCACAAAAATCTCATGATTTCAGCAGTTTGACATGCGATCCGAATCATGATTCGACACAAAAGATTCATAACACTCCGAAGCTTCCTGAAGCAGTGTTTTGAAATCGGCCATCACTAAATAAGTCGTTATTTAGTTTTTTTGGCGCACCAAAAATATTCTCGTGGCTTTATAATATTAATATTGAACCACCGAAATCACATGAACTGATTTAAATATGTTGTTAATACATTAATGGATCTTGAGAGCGGAAATGTCATTGCTCCCTATGCAGGCCTCACTCAGTCTTCGTATTTCATTAAAAAATCTTAATTTGTGTTCTGAAGATTAACGAAGGTCTTACGGGTGTGGAACGACATGAGGGAGAGTAATTAATTACATTATTTTCATTTTTGGGTGAACTAACCCTTTAAAGCGATAACATAAAATGAAAATGCTTTCCTTTACTCGCTAGTGATGGGAAGTTCGGATCATTTTACCGACTCAGACTTTTGAGTCTCGTTCAGCAAAAATGAACTAATCTTTTCTTCGAGTCATTTCGTTCATTTTAGCAAAATGTAATTAAAATGTTTAATTAAAATTAAGGAACGACTCAAAAACCCGAAATGAAGTAATAAATTCTCTTTACGGCTCAGACTGCATTGACTGAAACAGGTGAACTACTAGCAGTACAGAACCTATATAATATTGCGCCTGCGCGACTGAACGAATCACCCCCCGAGACGACTCGTTTTTCCCGAGTCACATTAAAGATTCGCTCAAAATGAACGAATCGTTCAAGAACGACACATCACTATTACTCATGGTGACCGAAACCCACATGATATTCATGCCTCCCCGATTTGATCCTGATCTTCACTGGTAAACACTCTTTTCATATGTGTTTTTGTTTTGTAGGTATGTCCGGTATGTTCAGCTATGCCTTGGGGCGACCCCAGCTATAAGAGCTCCAACTTCCTGCAGCATCTTCTCCACCGGCACAAATTCTCCTATGACACATTTGTGGTGAGGAGGCGTATGCTTTACATTTATAAATCCTTCGTTTTGTATTCTAACATTGTTCTGATACCTTGTGAAGGAAATGGAACCTCATCACAAACAAAACATCCAAATGGTTCTGAAGCAAATCTTTATCATGACTCAGAAAGGGCTGTCAAAATGAACACTGACAATGCTCTTTTTCTTTTATTTGTGAACGCAGGACTACAGTATTGATGAGGAGGCAGCACTGCAGGCAGCACTGACCCTCTCACTGTCTGAGAACTGAGAGTCTGACATCATATCCTGTTCCACAAACGCCGCCATGTGAAGGATCTTCTCGCTAAATATTTTCATTGTTTCTCTGTATTTTCTCTCACTCTACCTCTCTTCTGGTCTATATTTCTGAGCTACACTCCAGCTAGATCCTGAAGTAGCTCAATAGCTTGTTTGCCAGTTGCATTATCGTAACCATCCGATCATCAACCAACAAAACAGTGATGTATGCAAAATGTCAGACAAAGGAATAGATAAATATCACCACGCTTGTTCTTGCTGTTCTTCCTGTCGTTTTCTATCCAAATGTGACCCCAGCAGTGAAGTGAAACCGAGTACAGAGGGATCGGCGCTCGATACGGTGCGCCATGTTATCTGAATTATTAAAACGAAGCTGAAAAGCGAACTATGTTGGAGTTGGCTGTCCTCGTGATGAACTCTCATCTTTAGGCAATACCAGTTCAGAATAGAGAGAATGAGAGATCGATCTCCGGCATCCTCGTTATCGCTCATGTCACCATTTATGGAATGCTGAAAACCATCCGCCCTTTTTTAAACAAGAGTTGATGTGAATACTTGCACTCGTCACAGTTTTCTACATGTCTGAATTCTAGTATCGTTATTCTTTTATAGTTCAATAACAGAATATTGACCGACAGGACTGCATACTCTGCTCTTAACTTGCAACAGTAATATTTTCTAAGAAGCGTCCGATAAGATTAAAATTTATATTTTTGGAAAAAAGCTTCAGTTTTAAATGGTGCACTAATAATAAGACGGCAAGCTTCTAGAGATGTGCTGAAACGTTTTATCTGTTAATGTGTCCATTGGTACTGTTCATTGCATCACTCACCAGTGCTGAGTTTTATTTACGAGTTTGAAAACCGTATTTACGATGTGATGTCAATTCGGTTGGTTTGGTTGGAATTAAAGGGATGCGTTTGGCAAATTACTTTCTCACTTTATTGCTTCCCAAACATACATAGGAAGCTTTTTTTTGCATATATCTTAATCATTCTTGTGCTGCCACGTAGAATTATGGGAAATGTAGTTTTGTTACACATAATCGTCACCAACTGGACAAGGATTTGTTAATTAGCGTGATACCCTTGCTGGTAGATGCTGTAATTACACCCTCTGCAACTATTGTCCATTAATGGCCATTCAAAATTGATGTGAATTGAGTTGCAATTTATTATGATCAATACCAGTTTACTTCCACTATGATGTTCACTTCCTAGAAAAATTCAAGCCAAAATATCCCAGAAATGGTCATTCCCGATTACGTTACTCGGAGCCAGAGTCTGCGCAGTAGTGATCATGAGGTTGAGCTGCGGTATCAAGGTCCCGCCCACACTCCCACTCCCGCAGAGATGTCAATCATGACGCCACACCCCATTTTTATAGCATCAGATAACTAACTAAAACCAAACTTATTGGAAAAACAAACACTTGAACATACATCAGCGCGATTAGAACTACCTAAAATGGCAGAAATCATCTTCGGAAAAAAGTGTATTTTTAGTTTGGCTCACGTCCCAGTCAGTTACATGGAGAGGGTGGGGTTTATGACCTATACCGCAGCCAGTCACCAGGGGGCGATCAATGTTTTGGATGGAAGTGGAACAGTGTGCAGTTGTACGCTTTGGCCACAAAGTCATTCGGAGCGCAGTCATTTACTAGTACCGGTAGGGGGTTTCTGGACTTTGTACGTGTTGAATCCAAGCCCATGAGTGTTGTAAAGGAGCACTAATGCTTAGAGGAGCATTGGTGTGATACGTTTAGGCATTTGTTATAGGAATCTAATGTCCTCACTTTGCAGGCATACCTAAGAATTCTGTTTCTATCCCATTCTTCTCAGCCACGGAGTGTAATATATGCCTGGACAGAAACATGCTCTACACAAGTACAGTAATGTGAATGTTTGGCCAAAGCATTGCACAAAGTCCTTTTGTATGTGCTTAACGTGATGCTTGCTTTTAATTTCTTCAATCAACGAAGCATTAAAACATCTAAAACCAATGTTTTCTTAAGTCAGGCTCAAACTACAGGAGTTTTAGCTTGCATAGTTAGAATCATTTGCATTCATGTACTTGCATAGAGTATGTTATAGGCCTACAAGGATGTGATTCTGAGTGTGTGTGCTTAGTTTGGTGGATTTGTTTGATGCTGGTGCATCATTTCCCATTTCATAAAGCTTTGATAACCAGATACAGTGTTTTTGATATATTTAGAGCCAGTCATGGCGGAAGAGTTGAAGACCATTAGGGCTTGTTGGAAACATTTGTTTTTGAAGTTAGCAACTTTTTTAAGAATAAGATGATGTGCTTGAACTTGTGATTCATTTCTGTGTTGATAAATGGTGTGTTTGTGTAATCTGTCGCAATAGAGCCATTGTGATTATCTCCATTTTGTGAATTATTATTTTAGCAAGGTTAAGCGTGTCACAATCATTGTCAAATCTGAAGCTCTATGACCAGGAATTAAATTAGCAGTGTTGGGGTTAATGCATTACAAGTAATGCGAGTTACGTAATCAGATTACTTTTCCAAGTAATGAGTAAAGTAATGCATTACTTTTTAAATTTACGGTAAAATGTTGGGGGTAAAACATTACAAGTAATGCGAGTTACGTAATCAGATTACTTTTCCAAGTAATGAGTAAAGTAATGCATTACTTTTTAAATTTACGGTAAAATGTTGGGGGTAAAACATTACGAGTAATGCGAGTTACGTAATCAGATTACTTTTCCAAGTAATGAGTAAAGTAATGCATTACTTTTTAAATTTACGGTAAAATGTTGGGGGTAAAACATTACAAGTAATGTGAGTTACATAATCAGATTACTTTTCCAAGTAATGAATAAAGTAATGCATTACTTTTTAAATGTACAGTAAAATGTTGGGGATAATGCATTACAAGTAATGCGAGTTGCGTAATCAGATTACTTTTCCAAGTAATGAGTAAAGTAATGCATTACTTTTCAATTTACCACAAAATATCAGTTACTTTTTCAAACAAGCAATGCACGTTACTCTGTTTTCCCATTTAGTTTTCAGTATTCCTCAAAATGAATAAAAACAGTGAAATGCAAGCATGCAATAATTAAATATTAAATTACAAATATACTTTATGTATTTAATCTCACTTTATTAACCAATGTCTTCGCTGCTGACACTCGATGATCCAATTCAACTGCACTAATAAACAAAAATGTCTTTAGATAAATAACATTTGTGAAAAAAAATGGCACAAAAGTAACAATGCATTACTTTCCGTAAAAAGTAACTAAGTTACACAATTAGTTACTTTTTAGGGAGTAACACAATATTGTAACGCATTACTTTTAAAAGTAACTTTCCCCAACACTGAAAATCGGTTTGATTTCTGTAATGGTCTGCAGCATGAAAGTGACTCCACAAGACTTGGAAAAAAGGACTTAAAAAAGGATTTATGAACTCGTGTCATGTGAACAGTTGTTTGCTTCCACAAATGTCCTGCTGTCAGTTTCTAATCATTTAGAAAGTTTAATGTGTAATCACTTAGTGATCATTCCTGTATGGTTTTCTTAAAAGCCATCGTAGAGTTTGTATCGATTTCTTTAAGAATAACGCCGTGTCCTAATGGCATGACAAACTGTGTCTCTTCCGAGTTTTTGTCCTAACAGCTTTGAGTACAATATCACAGTTGTCGCTTCGTTATTACCGTAATTCCGTTATAGAGCGTGAAGATTTAGTTACGATTTGCATTTGTTTTTGCGTTTTACGCTTTCAGTATAGACTGAGAAATTTCTCACTGGAAACTTGTCACGTCACATTAGGACACAGTGTTAAATGTCATTTGTCTTTTGATGTACCTTTGTACTGAATATGGGGCCATTTATAATTGTGTAAGGCCTTCTGGGTAATGTTGGAATGTCCTTGTTGGTATTTATTAAGAGGCCCGTTAAGAGGCTTATACATTCATAGTATAAGTGACTACTTTATTCTTCTTTTGTTTTTTGGTTAGATTGTACATAAAATGGCTGCCACGTTTTTTTGGTGGCATACGTTGAAATCTGGATTAAGGTGCGATCGCCTTTTCTGCTAGGAAGCATGTTATAAAACATTGCACTTTAATTAACTCAAATGTCTTTTGATGATCGAGTAGGAATTTTGTTCCATTTATTTAGTAACTACTAACTGCCAAATGTATTTTACAAGAGGCAGATGAATTTGTCATGTCATTGTTGTGTGAAAAAGGTGGGTCGAGTTCAACAAAACATTTTCAGAAATGCTGTCACTTTTCAGTAATTGGTAATATTTTATTGTTATTATATATATATATATAAAAAAAATCCTCACTTGACAAAGCAGCAGTAAAAACTGCAGGCAGTAAGAATTTATCAGTAGAATTTGCTTCTGAAAATGTGTTGATTGTAATTAATGGCGATGTGTTTTTGATTGGCTTTTACATGGTGTCAGTATTTAATGGTCTTGCTCTGAAAGAACGATATTGAGGAGTAGAAAGTAGAAAAAGACAACCAAGTTTCTCAGTATCCCAATGTTTTTACTGTTTTTTTTTGTTTTTTTTTTTTAAGTGTCTAAATATATTGCTCAAACAATATTCATGTGCACAGCTGTAGCATAGTATGTAAGTTTTTTTTTTTTTTTTAAGTGAAACTTTTGATATTGTACAACACAGCTCTCCAGTTCTGATACCTTTGAGAATGACCTTAAAATGTATATTTTTCACTCTTTTGTATTGTAACATCAATGCATACTGTCACAGATAAACATACAGGACTTCTGCATTTCTTGCGTTGGTTGACGGATCTCCAGCAGAACGACGTAAACAATGGATGGCTTGTGGTCTGTCTATATAAAGGAGAAATGAAACGCTCTTAATGACTGACCAAGGACTCAACGGAGATTTTTTGGAATATGTTGAAATGTCAGATGCTTGGGAAGGAAACGTGCCAGACTCTCGACATGTTATGGATTCAGCATTTGACCAGGAAACTTTCCTGAAAACCTGTGTTTTGTGCCGCCACAGGCAGAGGGCGCCACAGCCTCTCAGGTGCCTCCCGTGTTTGTGTGTTAGCTTATTCACGACTATGAATAATAATGAGATAACAGTAATAACAATGCTGATGTTAATGATGGTGTGCATTTTTGAAGCTGTAATACTGACTGAGGTTTAATAAGATACTTACACAGTGTATTTGTAGCAGTTTTCCCCTTAATAAAAACACAGATGCACCCATCTTTAACCGCCTTGTCCTTTGGTGTAAACACTGTTTGGGGTGATGGAAGAGGAGTAGAGGCTTTCGATTGCAGCAGTTATTATTTATTTACAAAAAAAAACAAGACTAAAAAGGCAGTAAACAACATAACAGCTCCACTAGCATAAAGAAAGTACCGGACGACAAGTAGAACTAAACCGAGGGCTTAAATACACAGGAGAAAATAAACTGAACAAGAAACAGGTGCGCAAAGCAATCAGTAACCATGGCAACAAACAAGGGTATAATCTATAAAACAACATAAACCTGAAATTTTGTACCCATTTTTGGCAATTTGGAGTTTGGAAGTTTATTGTAATTATCATCCCAACACTTCAGAACAATAAGAGAGAAAATATTACAGCACAGGATCCAGCTAGAATATGGAAATATATACGCTGTGCCACTACGCAACATCCCAAAATATCCTAAACCACGCTATTAATCAATATTGACATGGAAATTTACTGTAAGTTTGAAATAATGTATCTTTAGTTTGAGTATACAAGTAAACTCTGGTAGGATCAATTAGTTTCAGTCTGCCTTATAATAAATCACTTAATTTATTGTGATTTAGTGTTGATGGTTGAACGTTCAGTACGAAATGGCAAATAAACGTTTAAACTACCAAATATATTTCCACCACATTACTTGAGCTTTTTTTGTATTATTATTATTTGATGTTTAAATCATATATTTGGTTAATTAGTAATACTTTGGAATAAGGTTTGATTTCTAACAAAAACGAGGGTTATTACAGTAAACTAAAACTAAAACCATTTTTAAAAAACATTTGTGTTACTTAAACATTAAAATATGAATTAAATACTTATTTTATTTGTGCAAGTTGCCAAGGAAACATTTTTCATTTTAATTTAGATGACAAAAATAAACTAATAATGAAATAAAACTAATAAAAACTATATAGACATTAAAAAAACTGATAAAAATGACAAAAACACAACAAAATTATAAAAATTAACAAAAATTAAAATGAAAATGGAAAAGATAATTATTGAATTAATAAAAACTATAATAGTATACAATAAAGCATTGATTATAATTAATTTTAACATTTACTTTAGCATTATTAAATGCACAACAAGAATAATAAACAATTGTATTTTTATTATTTAACATTAGCAAAGATATTGCCCTGTATTTGCATTTGCATGTTAACTTTATTGTAATGAGTTACAGTTTAATTTTATCATAGTACAAAAAAAACGTGTTTAAAGTTTGTCAGAAGCCTCAGGAGAAAGTGTGACGATGTCACGACTGGATCTCAGAGGTCAAAGGGCACGGTGTGAAATGCAAACACAATAATCAACCTGCAATGAAAACGTCCAGATGGCTGCTGACTGGAACAGGCCTCTAAATGTGACCGTGCTGCACCTGTTCTGGGGAACTCATTTTCCATGACAAGTAGACGGATATAACCGAGCAGAAGAGCACAGGGTAACAAGTGCAACACATCACTGTGTGTCAGCGGCTTGTAGGAGCTTGATATTTATATACACCCGACACTCAGTGTGGAAAATATTCTGTAAATCTCTGAGAGCCCCTGTGCAAATGTCTCCCTGCATCTGTCTGATAGGCTAAATATAGACGAGCTTCGCCTTAACACTGGGTAAAATTAGTTCCAGGAAATGTAATAGTGTGCCACTATTATAAAAAGATTTCCTCATGTTTGTGCCAGAAGAGTTTATATAGTGTTCTCATGACATCACAGAAATATCAAATGATCGGTGTTTACATTTCACTTCTGCTTACAAATTGACCAAATGCAAGGAACATTCTTAAGAACTTCCACAATAATATAATCCAGCTGGAAAACGTCCGGTGAAATGTCACTTGTTCAGTGTCCTGAGGTAGCTTTAACAGCATCAGTAGTGCAATACTTAGTTTATAATTCAGAATATAGTCTCTTAAATTGTCAGGCCTAGAGTTAATTTAGTTATTCAAATGTAAGACGGCATTAAAGAAAAAAAGTGTTCCTCCTTGTGTAAAAAAACAAACAATAAATCTTTAATTTACAGCATGTTGACGTTTTGTGTACTTTAGTTAGATTCATTGAATAAAATGTGTGATCTTGCTCTGCACTTACTGATAGCTTCATTGATTATAAAGGTGATCGCTTTCTGTGTAATTCATTCATAAGAAAAGTTATTGTTTTTCATGAGACTTTGTGAGTACTTCATACTTCACCTTGACAAAATGTATTTTTAAACCGAACGATTTTATGTTTAATATTTATTCAAAAGAGAAACTGAGTGAAAAACTATTACAGGAAATGGCTAATATGAGCCAATAAAAGCTCGTCTGCTGCCATCTGATGGTTATAGTGGTAATTTTGGATTTCTTGAAACATTTGGTTTTACAAATGTTAAAAAGAACAAACGTTCCCATTAGCTACTCCTTTATTGCGATCAATAAAACTGGTTTATTGGCAAATTAGGCAAGTGTGAAAACTGCATTAAAAAATAAATACAATATTAAAAAGTCAACCATTGATGGTTTTTTGTCGATGTACTGCGAGTACAGAATGATCAGCTAACTGTTCACCGGAAATGCCTGAGCTGGCTTAACGACAACCAGGAAGTAACCGTGAATATGGTCAATTTACTATTCTGAACTTATTGTACAAGTTTCATTCAAAATCTGTCACTGCTTTTTTTTATCAAGCATGAGATGATCCTTACAAATGACTTACACAAATATTTACACAACATCTCAGGCCTAGTCCACGAACACGGAAAAAAACGTGTCCACATGAAAAAGAAGCACTGTCAAGAGCACGCCAAACCAACAGGTGGCGATATAACCCTAACTGTAAAGCCATGTTGGCTAATCATAAACCTGGAAAAAAGGTTATTACTGGTTCTGGTTCTGATGTCACAAGCCAAAATCTCTGGTTTTACCATCTACATGACAAGAATGCATAGAAAAAGCTGTGTTTTGAAAATACCCGTGTTCGTGTGGACAGGGCCTCAGTCTTTGACGATCTGATGCATTTTGCACACGTTTCATTCGTATTGATCATTTCTCCAATGCTTTCATTACAGATTCTGTTTTGCCATATTTGGAAATTTTCTTCTGCACTGTTTCAAACTGACACGGCCATTAATGGCACTTAAAAACAAAATGAATTGGGTGCTTTTCCTGTAGGAGACTTTACTCCTCCTAACTTTGCGGCCAAAATCGCATACTAAATAGTAGGTGAAAAACAGTAAGTGAACAGAGTAGTAAGTCTGAATTCACAGTATTCATAAAACAGTTTTGCCTACTACTTCCAGAGAGCCTCTGAAGTGTGCATTTGATGGACGGGAGAGGATTTGTGAATGGCATTGACACAACACTGGTAGGTCATATGATAATCACAATATGGCGGATGTAGTACGTCTGGATTATATTCACGCTACACACATTCATACTATATCGAGAAGTAATTACTTATTCAAAATAAGCACCTACTCAAGGGCGTTTGGACAATCAAACCATCCCACCACTGCATACGGAGGTAGTGAAGTGTCCCGTGGAACATCGTAACTCATGAAGAGGGAATATATATTTTCCAGTTACCCCCAACTCTAAAAAAAAAAAATATAGATTTTCTCATCATAAATTATACCATTTTATGCATCTAAATATGTAGCCTAATCAATATTAATTAACTTAATATGTAGCACAATATGTAGGCTTTTAAAATAACTTTTGATTGGGTAGTGCTTCAGGATACTATGAATTCAGTAATCAACAATGATGTCCCACAGGGAGCAAGATCTTGTGTTATGCACTGCTACAGGCAGAGGGCGCCATGACTCTGAATAAACACAAGCAAGACCTCCCTGTGTGGCCATGAGAGGCTTTTTCCCAGAATTAATGGGTAAAAACAAGGAGAAGTTATCGTGCCTGTCACGGTTTCAGCTGAATTAGATATTAAGGCCTATGATTATAGGGGCTACATGTAAGAATTTTCACTTATTAATCGCTTTTTTAATTGCCAACGTGTGAACAGCCGTTAATGAAACTTAAAGGGTTAGCTCACCCAAAAATGAAATTTCTATCATTACTCACCCTCACGTCGTTCCACACCTGTAAGACCTTCATTCATCTTCAGAATACAAATTAAGATATTTTTGATGAAATCCGATGACTCAGTGAGGCTCATTGACAGCAAGATAATCAACACTTTCAAGGTCCAGAAAGCTACTAAAGACATATTTAAAACAGATCATGTGACTACAGTGGTTTAACCTTAATATTATGAAGCGAGGAGAATACTTTTTGTGCCAAAAAACACAAAAAAGTGACTTTTCAGCAATATCTAGTGATTTCAAAACACTGTTTTAAAGCTTTATGAATCTTTTGTTTCGAATCAGTGGTTTGAAGCGCCAAAGTCACGTGATTTCAGCAAACGAGGCTTCATTACGTCATAAGTGTTTCGAAATTTCAATGGTTCACGTGACTTTGGCAGTTTGATATGCGAACCAAACCACTGATTCGAATCAAAAGATTCGTAAAGCTTCGAAGCTTCATGAAACAGTGTTTTGAAATCGCCCATCACTAGATATTGTTAAATAAAGTCGTTAATTAGTTGGGGGGTTTTTTGGCACACAAAAAGTATTCTTGTCTCTTCATAACATTAAGGTTGAACCACTGTAGTCACATGACTTTTAAATATGGCTTTAGTTGCTTTCTGGGCATCTGAAAGTGTTAATTATCTTGCTGTCAATGCAGGCCTCACTGAGCCATTGGATTTCAACAAAAATATCTTAATTTGTGTTCTGAAGATGAACGACGGTCTTACAGGTGTGGAACGACATGAAGGTGAGAAATTAATGACAGAATTTTAGACTGATTTTTACGTGAAGGACGTTTTCAAAAACTCAAAAGGATGTGATGGTTACATTATGTGTGCATGAGCTGGCTGCAGTTCACTTAATGGCCACAAGATGTCTCTATGAATTAACTCTATGAATTGTACATATAGCTGCTTTAAAGGGCTAGTTCACCCAAAAATGAAAATTCTGTCATTAATTACTCACCTTCATGCTGTTCCACACCCATAAGATCATCTTCAGAACACAAATTTAAGATCTTTTTGATGAAATCCGATGGCTCAGTGAGGCCTGCATTGACCGCAATGACATTTCCTCTCTCAAGATCCATTAATGTACTAAAAACATATTTAAATCAGTTCATGTGAGTACAGTGGCTTAATATATATATATATATATATATATATATATATATATATATATATATATATATATATATATATATTATAAAGCAATAAGAATACTTTTTGTGCGCCAAAAAAAAACCAAAATAACGACTTTCAACAATATCATTATGGGCTGATTTCAAAACACTGCTTCATGAAGCTTCTGAGATTTATGAATCTTTTGTTTCGAATCTGTGATTCGGATCTCCGATCAAACGGCTAAACTGCCGAAATCACGTGACTTTAAGTGAATTTGTCTGTATTTATACACATTTATTTATTCATTCCATATCTTTAATATTATAACGTTAATTTGAGGTACATTTTGTTTTCATGATCAGACAGGAATATTATCTATTCACATCAAAAGTGGAGTGAGAAAATGAAAAGGCGTACGCCCTCAGAAAGGTCTTCCTTGAATATCTTTGCAAGAATGAGGACAATGCATTTGGTTTCCCCCTTATAAAAATCATCTGTAATGGCCGCTTCTTTTAATGCAATCACTGTATTTAATCATAACGTAAAACACGGAGTAATTTAACCTGATGGCAAATAGATTCAAAGTGGATTGTCAGGTCACTGTCAACGACACTACCTTCACCGACCCATTTGTCTGAACATGTGGAGGCAGGGGACAAATGAGAAACACATGGCTAGAGGTTCATTCACAAGAGAGCGGCTTAATTACCAGATCTGAATAGATTCCTGACAATCTTCTTTTCTTTGGAGAACGGGGAACCCCAGCCCACCGTAGACCCTACAATCTTCTACACAATTGCTGGTTGCCGGGGCAATGCCTGGCTTTAGAGGAGCTGGAGTTTGGAAGGCGGCAGGACGGTCTGGGAATCCAGGGTGACGCTTGGCTCGTAGGAAGCATGTCGGCTCGCCCAAACCTGCCTGCGGTCAAGATCAGCACCTGCCGAAAGCCTGCCAGACCTCCGCAGGTGGAGACCGGCTCTGCATTATTATAAATCACTGCCGCTGACATCTTTAGTGCGCCTGCGACTGTCTGTTTCTACACATTGTTTATAGAGCAGATTTTCCTAGAGCTGTTTTGAATTTGTGCATGCGTGGAGCTTCAAGAGCAGGTGTTGTAATGTTCGGTGGCTCATTAAAGACACAGATCCAGACCCTCAAGTGTCTCCATCCACCTTTTTGTTAGAAAGTTTAAGGGCCGACCTGCTTTGACCCCGTGTGCTCCAACAAGAGCAGGACACGTTTGCACAATATGGAGTTTTCTTCTAAGACCGAGTCTTTGTGCTCAAACATCTCCTTCATGCCCAAGATGACCTATTTGTGTCTTAAATGTGCAAAAGGCCATTTTGAGTTTTAAAGACAACAAATGCTTTGCAAGAAACAGCAGTGAAATTCATTATTAGTTTATTTTTTTAATGCTATTTGACATTTTCAGGTGATCTTTACCAACCCTTGTGAAAAAAAGTACACTTTTATTATGAAAATAATATACTTTAAAATAACATACTTAAGTGTGATGATGATGACACTTAATTGCATGTTATTTACAAATAAATTAAAATGTATTATAGTTAACATCATACTAAATGCTATTAATTGAACTTAAGAGTGCTTTACAGAATTTATTGGTGCTTTATGGTAATTTCATGACTTGCTACTTGAAAACAATGACAACAACTTAAAATTCATTATTAGTTTGTTGTTTATTTTATTTAATGCTTTTTGACATTTTCAGGTGATCCTTGCCAACCCTTGTGAAAAAAGTATACTTTTATTATGAAAATAGTATACTTTAAAAGAACATACTTAAGTGTGAACTGAATGTAATGTTAATGACACTTAATTGCATGTTATTCACAAATAAATTAAAATATTACACTGTAAAAAATCAAAAGTTGAGAAAACTTAAAAGTTTAAGGCAACAAACTTCAGCAGATTTTTGAGTTTTCTCAACTTCTTTTATTCCGTTTTTACAACAAAAGAAAACTCAAAAATCTGCTGAAGTTGGTTGCCTTAAACATTTAAGTTTTAAGTTTTCTCAACTTTTGATTTTTTACAGTGTATAGTTAAAATTACACTAAATGCTATAGTTGAACTTAAGAGTGCTTTACAGAATTTATTGGTGCTTTATGGTAATTTCACGACTTGCTACTTGACAACAATGACAACAACTTAAAATTCATTATTAGTTTGTTGTTTATTTTATTTAATGCTATTTGACATTTTCAGGTGATCCTGAAAATCCTGATATACTTTTATTATGAAAATAATATACTTTAAAAGAACATACTTAAGCAAAGACTATAGAATAACACAAGACGTGTCACTCGAATTGTTTTGAATGGGAGAAAGTGTAACGTGCAATATGGCGGAATAAGTCCCGCCTTCTAAATAAGAGCCAATCGCTGACTGGTAAAGTCATCGCGTCACTGCAGCAGCCGTTAGAAGCACGCGTTTCTATAGAAACAGTCAGACGCGCGCCTCTGAAACATGGCAGAAGAGACGCGCATTTAAGTCTGCGCATGCGCATTAGCTTGATCCAGCCTAAAAAATACATTTTTTTTGTCATGATTCTAGCGTTTGGATAAAACATTTATAAGACAGCTGTCAGATTTCATTGGTGATTTCAAATATGAAATGTAATCGTAAGGTTGGCGAACAGTTTTGGAGAATTTGATGTTTCCCCATTCAAAGAGATAGGGCATGATGCCCAGGATGCCCGAGAGGCGTTTCAAAGATGGCCGCCGAGTGAAATGACTTGTCTTAAAGGGACTTTGACTTAAGTGTGAACTGAATGTTTTGTTAATGACACTTAATTGCATGTTATTTACAAATAAATTAAAATGTATCACACTGTAAAAAATCAAAAGTTGAGAAAACTTAAAAGTTTAAGGCAACAAACTTCAGCAGATTTTTTTGTTTTCTCAACTTTAGATTTTTTACAGTGTACAGTTAAAATTATACTAATGCTATAGTTGAACTTAAGTGTGCTTTTGCTTTACATAATTTATTGCCACTTTATGGTAATTTCATGACTTGCTACTTGACAACGTAACTACGACATTGCATGTTCATAATTTATTTTGCTCTTAAAGGGACAGTTCACCCAGAAGTGAAAATTATGTAATGATTTACTCACCCTCAAGTTATTCCAAACCTGTATGAGTTTCTTTCTTCTGCTGAACACAAAAGAAGGTATTTTGAAGAATTTCAGTAACAAAACGGTTAATGGGCCCCATTGACTCCCATAGTATTTTTTTTCTTTTATTTTTTCCATACTATAGAAGTCAATGATGCCCATCAACTGTTTGGTTACATATATTCTTAAAAATATCTTCTTTTGTGTTCAGCAGAAGAAAAAAAATCATACGGGTTTGGAACAACATGATTTTCATTTTTGGGTGAACTGTCCCTTTAAGACCTTGTGTAACCCCGCCCCTTTTCAGCACTGTGCTTCCACAGCATGAAGCTAAGATCTTACAGATTTATGAATGAACCGCTAGTTTTAAAATCTTCCCGGTGTCGTGGCAAATCAGGACAAAATCAGGTCTCTGTCAGTATATATGAGTGATATTAATTGAAAATGCACATATAGCTTACTATACAATGCGTAAGAAGACAAGTTAGTGCATGATTCTTACACTTGATTAACTGTTAATTAATAAATAATTATAGCTTATTAAGTGAATAATTGAACTGTGAAGAATTGTTTTATTTATAACTGAAATATTTGAACATTTATTTAACACATAAATACATTAAAGATGATTGTGAATACATACAAGAGATTTATGTGTGAGATTTATGGCCTGGCTGAAGTGTCAGGAGAAAGAGTGGAACATCAACACAAGAGACGAGCGGTGCCACAACTTGACCTCAGAGGTTAAAGGGCACGGAGTGAGACGCAAATCCAGTGATCAACCTGTGGAGGAAAACAAGCCTAGATTGAGGGTGGAAAAATAGGGTGGGGTTGCTGCTGACTGGAACTGGCCTGTAAATGTGACCGTGCTGCACCTGTTCTGGGGAACTTATTTTCCACAACAAGTGGACGGATATAACCGAGCAGAAGAGCACAGGGTAACAAGTGCAACACATTACTGTCATGCACTGTGTGTCAGCGGCTTGTAGGAGCTTGATATTTATATACACCCGACACTCAGTGTGGAAAATATTCTGTAAATCTCAGCGGCTGCTCTGAGAGCCCCTGTACAAATAGCTCCCTCGAGCTGGATAGCATCCGCTTCATGGGCTAAATATAGACCAACTCTGTCTTAAAGGTGGCTAAAAGTAGCAGATGGAATTGTAATAGTGTGCCACTATGTAATGCAGTTGCATGCTTACTATAAACAGAATTTGGTATTTTTACAACTCAAACGTTTTCAATGATATCCAAGAAACGTTTTATCTCCCATCCTGAGCCCTGTGATCCGTTCAGAGAGCTTTAATGGAAAACAAGCAAGCTTATCTACAAGAGATTCTAAAGCAATTCTTTTATTCACTGTCAACAATAGTCTTACATTATTTTACAGGTATTCTCTTTTCAATACATGGGTAAATGATGTGCCGGCAAAGTCCCTTTAAGACAAGTCATTTGCCTCGGTGGTCATCTTTGAAACGTCTCTCAGGCATGCAAGTGCAGCTCCTGTCTCTTTGGATGGGGAAACATCAAAGCTGTTTGCCAAGCTTTCAATTAAATGTCATATTTAAAATCACCAATGAAATCTGACAACAACTGTCTCATAAATTTTGTTTCTAAACGCTTGAATCATGACAAAAATCTGTATTTTCAGGCTGGATCAAGCTAATGCGCATAAGCAGACTGAAATGCGCGTCTAATTTTGGAGGTGACTGTTTCTATTGGAACCGGAGCTTCGAACGGCCGCTGCAGTGATGTGATGACTTTACTAATCGGCGATTGGCTCTTATTTAGAAGGCGGGACTTATTCCGCCATATTGTGTGTTGCACTTTCTCCCGTTTAAAACAATATGAGTGACGCGTCTTGTGTTATTCTGTAGTCTTTGGTGCCGTTCATCTTTGTCCCGTTTATTAATTTATATAAAAATGCAATTCATACATACATACAATAATTTTTATGCTACAAAGATATTATTAAAATCAAATATTTCATTAAACACGCAGGAGATCACTGGACAATCAACAGTAGAAACACGGGAAACCGCTGGAGATACATAGGAAAAATGCAAAACACAAAGTACAGTAAACGGAAACTAACAAAAAACAACTGAAATAAAGGAGTAGAACAAGTAAACTAGACACAGTGAAACTAATCCGTAACTATAGAAACAAACAAAGACATAATTAATAACCAGGTAAACAAAACTGAACAGAGCAGAGAAACAGGAACTAAAGGAAATGGAACAGAATTTCAAAATAAAAGACATGACTTGAATACACTTCTGCGATGAGCATGTTCTTAATTCATGAATTAAATAAAGCATAAATTCAAACATTTTTATAGCATAAAGTCAGAAATATCAGGGTGATACAACAGACCTGAAATCACCATGAAGGGAAAGTCTCAATCAATAAATAAGCTAATGAAAAATAAAATGTATCACAGATTGTACAAAAATACGAAACAGAACTGTTTTAAACATTGAAAATAATTCGAAATTTTCTTGAGCAGCGAATCATCATATCAGAATGATTTCTGAAGGATCATGAGACACTGAAGACTGGAATAATGATGCTGAAAATTCATCTTTGATCACAGGAATACATTAATAAATTACTAATATGCTGAACATTTCTTATTCTTATCAATGTTGAAAACAGTTGTGCTGCATGTAAAAACAAATCTCCTCTTTTATTATTGTTTAGGGCCTTCGCCACTTTTTATTGAGAGAAAATCAGATCGATAGAAAACTGAAACTGGATCAATAAATGCCAGATTTTAATTCATATTTAATGTAACTCACAAATCGGTGGGTGGGGCTAAAGAGGCAATGATGTAGAAGTAGGCATCGATCTACTTCTGCAGAGGCGGAGTTTCATTGCACTATGATGTAATCATGTGACAAAATCCGAAAAAAGCTGTTTTTGGACTAACCAGGAAAGTTTGAGTTCTGAAACTCTATAGTACAATGACCTCTTATATGTCAAAAGCTCAAGGAAAAGTTGATTTCTCAATTAATTTAAAGTAAACCTCAGGCCAAATTCTTCCACAACACCTTGTTTTGTGATTGACAGAAGAAGGAGTGTGGAAGATATGGGCAGTATGGAGTATGGAGACACAGGTGGAAATGGAGAGCGCTGACTCATTAGGGCAATTGGAAACTCTCTGAATTCCAGAGGCAAGCGGGAATGGAAGCCGTCCTGCTTGGCCTATTCTTCAGCTGGTCAGAAATAGTGCCTCAAGATCTATTTTGGACCGTCTGAAGCAGTATAGGGGTGGGCCCATGCCTCCCTCACCCTGGCTACAGCATATTTTTAGAGCTGGACACCTCTTTTGTGGAGTCACAGTGGTTATAGTTAGGAGCCTCGGCGTCAGCTGACGGAGACGTCATGGAGCATAGTGACAGGGGGTCAAGATCACGTCTGCCATGGAGGCCTTTAGTTTATCCAGATTCGGCTAGAGCCACACTGCACGGTTAATATGAAGCAGCCTTGCTTTTGCAGACAGTGGGATTGGTGGACTGCGGCTAAGGAATGAGACGGATGTAAATTTAGTGTTGGAGGTGAAGGTTTGGTCATGTCGGCTCCAGTCAGGATAAACGAACAAATTCCAGTCTGTGTCTGCTGTGTCATGACTATGGTAAAATACTAGAGAGACTTGCAGACCTCTGCCCTCTGTTGTCCCTTGATATGTTTAGAGAACCTGTTGGTGCTTCAATCCATCGTAGTTTTGACCCAATGCGGTTGTATCGAGCTGAACCTTACGGTTCCAACCTGTGTATATTTTTTCAGAACAAAGCGAAATAGAATTCTGCAGAGGAAAAGTTTTGTTTTTTTAATTAGTGATTAGACGAGCACTACATTTCTTTCAGATGGGAGAAAACAGAGACCTAGGTTGTGTCCGAAATCAACCACTATACCCTTAAATAGGGCACTATTTGAGAGAACAAATTTGTATTGGTGTACGAAACCATAGTGCTCTCATTCAATCCCACAATGCACTGCAACAAAGAGTGTACAACAGCTAGAGAATACCCATAATGCACTGTGAGAGTTGCATGCCGAATGAATTCCCACGTCTGACCAGAAGATGGCGCCTGCAGATGAAACATCCATTTTCCAAATCGCTCGTCAAATGTAATGTTAAACAAGTTTAAATTCCATTTAAATTAACTATTAAATTGTTTCATTAAAGAGGACCTATAATGCCCCTTTCACAAGATGTAACACGGTGTCTCCAGAATGTGTCTGTGAAGTTCCCCCACAGATCATTTATTATAGCTTATCAAATTTGCCCCATTTGTGTGTCCCTTTAAATGCAAATGAGCTCCGCTTTCCAGAAGAGGGCGGAGCTTTAACAGCTCAACAACAACAAAGCTGGAGAATCTCACGCAGCCAAAATGAGGAAAGTGTTCAGCCTTACATTGTTCAAACCGGAGTCGACACTGATGGAGAGACTCAGGAAGAAGTTACAACTTTTAGACGTTTCTGAATGGTTAGTGGATAAATTGATGTAGTTGCTGTGGAGTTGATTCAACTCATCCACTAGCATGTGCCGTCATGTTCATCTTTTGTGTTGAATTGACCCTCGTTTGTGAAGCAGTCCGGCGTAAAATGACGGCATGACAACAACACTCGACTACAACAACTCTTCCTCTTCTCTAAAGCAGCCCAACATGGCCCCGCCCCCTTTGTTGAGTGTCCTCGGGGGCGGGGTTTATGCAAATGTGGGGGTTTGTGATGTCACTAACCTCGTTGTAGTCCTTAAAAAGCCATTTCTGTAAAAGAAAATATCTCCTTTGCATTGAACTTTGAGCGTCGTAACTTTGCAGATGTTGTTTATGCTCAAACAGCAACATTACACACTAACTAAAGTTAAAAAAGTGAAGCCACAGGTTTATACACAGAGTTCAAGATAAATCTTTTCATTACTTATGTTGCTGCCAGTTTGCTAAGTTTACGATAATGATTTTTAAACAACCCAAACTATGTAGAAGCAGCAGCTCTTCCGGCACACTAGTGTTTGTATTTACTCGCTCATTTTCATTCACTCCTTCAAGCAGACTATATTAGTGGACTAATGAGGTGATTTCGGACACAGCCCAAGATCCATGGTGCCATTACGGTCCGCAGCTGGCCTCCATCCACCTGCCAATAAACAGATATATATACAGGGATTTTTCCATGCACAATTACAAATGGGAAACATTGCAGGTTTTATTTAGCCTCACAGAATTTTCCTCTCCTCAGCTGTCCTCAATATAGACATATTAATTAATATTGTATGAATTAATTTTATGTAACAGCATGTGAAGTCAAAAGTCATGATGGGTCATTTTAGTGTTATCCAGCGATATTGATTCCCAACTTTCGGTGTTTTTTTGGCTGAACTTGGCCGCAGTGTTATTAATGTGTCCGGTGGGAGGAAAAAAAAAGTGAAATATGGTAAACTTTGTTCATAAACGTAATTTATTAAATATTAAAACTCACTTTTGACTGTATAAGCTATATAACTGTTGAGTTTCTCACTCCCATACACGTGTACACATTGTTTTTACTCTTTCCTATAATTTTGTTCTTGTTTATTAATAAATGTTCACCTTTTGATTATTACTGTTGCCTGTGTTGTTACTCTAGTGTTTCTGTGTGCGACTTTAATTTCCAAACTGTATTTTTTAAGTTATAGTTGAGTTAAATAGCTCAGATCGTTGGGTCAAACGTTCAACAAGTTGGGTTGTTTTTAACCCAGTGTCGTGAGCAGGTACAGAAGCACATGGCAGTTGTTTCAAACTTTTATGTTAAACTAAACAGGACACATATTATATTATTAGAAAAATATTATTTTATTGTTTGCTTAGAAATTTCCCCATTACAAAACCGTAACCTGAAAATCATCACAAGTACTAAATATAACAACTGGACAATTTGTAAGGCCACTCTCACACAGCATATTGTGCTTTATAGATTGCATTGCATTCAAAGAGCATACAGTATATATCAGTCAGTATTCCTCGTTCTTGAGTACTTGTCGATCCGTCCAAGCAGAACGATCTGTCAAACTTTGGCTCTGGTAATATTAGGACATGGGGCAGCACCCGGCCTCTTCATGCTTGGTCAGGAGTGATATTCTGGAGAAGGTTTTGAAGCAGCTTCTGCACTGGTATTTCTTGATCTCGGAGTGGGTTTGTAGATGCGCCCGGAGGTTCGAGCGGTCAGCAAACGCACGACTGCAGTGGGGACAGGAGAACGGCTTCTCACCTGAAAGCATTAAATGATCTGAGTTAGGTCACATACATTTTAATTTCTTCAAAATTATAATGCATCATTTTCATACATCTGTGAGAAGCAGTTCACTTAAAATGAAAATGTTGAAAATACACTTTACCTGAAGCCTTTATGTATAATGCATTATAAAGGTATTCATGACGTAGTTTTTTTTTTTTTTTTTTAACAAACAACTGCAACCAAAGTTAAAATGCATGATAATATTAGTAGTATTATAATGCATCATAACTGTGGTTACAATTTTTCATGAGACCATACAGTGCATTATTAATGCATTAAATGCATTGTATATAAAGGCTTTATTAGACATTATTTGAGTGTTTTACAAGAAATTATGAGTCTTTCAACTTCAAAATTTCATTTTTAATTAAATGTGTTACTTTGATTGTGAAATGTACAAGCAATTTCTGAGTGAAAATTGTTTCAAAGTAAATCATACACCTTTTTTTTCCCAGTGTACTTTTAGTGTACATATCATTCCAGTCCTGTATTATTTGTTTTCTTTCAGAAAACACAAAAAATGATCTAAAGAATAATATAAATGTGCATACAAGGAAGGTGGATGATGATTTAAACTGCCAAGCTCCAAAAAGGACAGAAAGCACCATAAAAGTCTCACAAAATGGTCTATACAACCTGTGCACCATATATTGGAAATCTTCAGAAGTCACGTGTGTGTGGAAGAGACTGAAATTTAAAATATTCCCCTGTGCTGTCGATCTTAAATCTCATTTGCGTGCACTTATTTCAAACCTGCCATGATGTGAAGTGAGAACCAGTGGAGATTTGCCATCATCAGCAATGTCAAAAATCACAATTTAAGTCAACACAAGTAAGAACAAGATTTGAGACTGTGGAAGGGAATTCATACAGCTTCAGAAGACTCATTTTAGTCTAATTTATGTAGCTTTTGTGATCGATGTGGAGCTTGGCAGTATATTCGCTTGACACTTTCATTGTATTGAAACGACTAGCACCGAGATGGACCGTTTCTATTTTTTTCACATTTTGGGAAATTACCTGAAAAAAAATGCTGGATGGAAGCTGGATGTGCATAAAAAACACATGTGCTAAAATGAGGCAGACACATTTTTTATCCGATAAGAAGACATGTGCATGAACTACGACATTTAACAAATAAATCCCTCGATGTGCAACAAAAAAAACGTGACCTTGCCTCAGCAGAGGCTGTGATTGGATAACTATACTAACCAGCGGACCAATCATATCGCAGCATCTCAGATGCTGGTTTGGTGGTTCTGAAACGCCCGAGTCAAAGAATGATTTGGTTTAATTCCCTCCAAAAGACAAACTCATTTATGATGGAGGGAAAAGGAGCCCGATTGCAGCAGCTTACATTTTTATTACTGATTTTTTGCACCAATCTCCCAAGAAGTGATGATTTTGTTCTCTTGAACACATGGGATGAAAACGCTGCTTTATTTACAAATATTTAATGCGACATTCTAATTTTATGCATAAGTTAAATTCACAACTTCTCATTTCGTGTTTCACACAAGCAGAAAATATGAAATGACACAATAATCTTAAAAATAAAGGGTTTACACTTGATAACTACATGTACTTACTATAGTGTTAGAGTTAGGGTTTGGTTTACGGTCAGTTACTTGTAATTATGCATAATATACATAATTTAACGTGTAACTACCTCACCTTAAAATAAAGTGTTACCAATAAGGTTCTTTATTGGCATCGACGGCTCCATGAAGAGCCTTTAACATCCACGAAACCTTTCCATTGGATAAAGGGAGAAAAAAGTTCTGTAGATTATACTTTTTTTTTTCATACTACAGTTTTTCTCAATCGATTTGACACATTTCTCCAATTTTTTAAAACAGTTAACACAGTGATCTAAACACACTCTTACTTCAGCCAAACAGTTCAACATTACTGCTAATAAATCATTGCATTTTTAAGTAAATGTGTATTCTCTAATGATTTTAGTACATTTTCAGCTGTAGACGTAAAAATACACTGACGGAAATACACTTTTATTGTAATGTTTTTCCTACAGGTATTTTAAAAACTCTTTTCAAAACTGATGTAATGCATATTTTTGAGTCATGAACGATGTTTTTAAACAAGTTTCAGTTGTTACACAACATTTCAAAGTGTTTAAATTCATTTTTTAAACTTTTTTGTCAGTAGTACAACCAAATATATGTAAATGAACATTGACAAATCAGGTTTTTAAAAGTGTAAAAACATAATGGAGATATAATTAATTTAATTAATTAATTTATAATTTAAGTGTTACCAATGACATTATCTGTTTTTTTTATAATCAATTAACACTGATTTTGTCATTTTTTACAAGACAGACAAAATTTGTCTCCAAAAAAGTCATTCAGTTTAACCAAAATCTCGGTTTCACCGAATGACACTTTTAGTTATACCGAATGACGATATTTTCAATCAATGATAACAGGTTGATATCTAGCTATCTAACAAAAGTACAATCAAACATTTTATATTTAGTACAAGTTTTTAAAATATTACAACATTTTCCATGTTTTATAGCGGTTGCACCAAATGACCTGATGTTTCGGGACATGCGTATGATCAAGTGAAATTTTTTCAAATAGTTAGAGTTAGTTACTTTGCTTCATGACCATGTGGTCCTTTCCAAGTGTCTGAATGATGTCACATCCTGTCACATGATATTGACCACATGACTTGAAGCAAAATGGTCCCTTTAATATCGGTTACTCCGAATGACATCAATGAAATTATTTTTTCCGGACATTCTTTCTAATAACAAAGCAATGACTTCAACACATAATTTTAACGTCATTTTGCACTATGTTGATATATGATGTTATAAAATCATGCCAGAATAAAAAAATATGTACATCTATTATATTTTAAGATATTTTAATTGCAAATGAAATGGCTGTATTGACCTTTGGGCGGTTAAACCAAATGACCTTTTAACACTTCAAAATCTTTAAAATACCTTTAAATGAAGCAAAATATAATTAACCCCTTTTGGATGTCATATCTTTGTTTTTTATTATTATTATAAGGCCTTTGGACAAAAAAATGACCATCACGCCATTGACCCAAATATATATCTACAGATACTTGAAATTAGCTGTTTTTATTAGTATTTGAGAGATATCTAAACCTTTTCTCTCGGCCACGATGATCACAGATCCTCTGGATGTTGCATTACAGTATCAGCCTTAACGTTATTATCTTGCCACCCTGACATTTGAGAATATACAAAAGTTTTTTCAATTATCTCAACAGCTTTAAAACTATTTATTTATATACATATTTATGTATATTCAAACATAACATTATGCCAAAGTATGTGACAAATGTTTGAGTGACACATATTCCTTTCAGAACAGCTTTTCAATACTGAAATGTTCCTCCAGCGACTCTGAACGTACCTGTGTGTGTGCGAATGTGTCCCTGAAGCAGCCAGGGCCTGGAGAAGGCCTTTCCGCACAGCTTACACACACATGGCAGCGTGTGCGTGCGGATGTGCATCTTCAGCGCCCCGAGACTCACGTACTCCTTGTCGCAGTACTTGCAGCTGAAGCACTTTTGGCACTGCCACTGACAGTGGACCTGCCTCGGGCCGGTCAGGCTAGAGAAGCTCAGGTAAGCTTTCTGGCAGTCAAAACATTCATCAGCGCTGCCGGTGCTGGCCAGTCCTAAAGCGGACACGTCGTCTTGTAGGTCTCTTTGGGATAGCTGGAATGGCCGTGGCTCGGTTCGCTCCAGCATTGGCAGCGCAGGCCGTATGTCTGGAAGAGGACTGGATGTCACAGGTAAGGGGTAAGTGAGACCCAGAACCGGGCCGTCCGTTGGGTGTTGAGGAGGCACGTACATCCCTGAACTGACCGGGATCGTCCGCAGAGTGGAGCTCAATGAGTTCCCAAGAAGCAGAGTCTCATGTGGATGCAGCGCTTTGAGTCTGGAGCTCGAGGATTCGATATGAATCACCTCTGTGGAGATATGTAATGCATAATTTATAACATTACCTGAATTCATATGTATCAACATTTAAATAAATCACTAACAATAAACAATTAAACTAACAATAAATGATTAAATGTGCCTTTAAAGCATGATTGATTTCACATCATCCACCTCACTTTTAACATTTTTATTTATCATAATCATGAACACATTGGTTTGTTGCACAAATAGTTTTACATTTACTGCATTTTGTTATTCTTCTCTTCTTTCCTTATAACGGCTAATGAATCAGAAGTCTCACATTCACAGGAAACAGCTTACATCCGCATTGCAAAATAAGGTGAATACCGATCATTTAACAATAAATTTAACATGTTTATGGTCTAGGAAAATCATCAACTTCACCCTTATTTGTTTGTTTTATCTGTGATAATAACGCAATGAAACCTGCCAAATTGTGGGACATAATTTTTGTCCAGAAAATAAACAAAGAAATTATGAACACATGCAAAAACAAGTGGGAAGCAACAAAATATTAATAACTGATATTCAGCTTTTTGTTTCTGCACAGTAAAATAAAACTTGTTACTTATCAGATAAATATATTTAACCAAATTTGGTGTTTTTGTTCTTTCCTCATATTTGTCAAATTTCTCCTGTGGCAAAATTAATTTTTATGGTAAGACTTTACAATAAGTAAAATAAAATAAATAAGTTTTATTAGTTAATTCTTTAATATTAATAACTGATGTTCAGCTTTTTGTGTTTCCATGCACTCTTATTCCTCGTCTGTGATCATGTAGAGCTGCACTGAAACTGACATTTGGACCTTCAACGCGTTAAACCCCAGTGAAGTCCACTATATGGAGAAAAATCCTGGAATTTTTTCCTCAAAAACCTTCATTTCTTTTCCACTGAAGAAAGAAAGACATTAAGATCTTGGATGACATGGAGGAGAGTAAATTATCAGGAAATTTTCATTCTGAAGTGAACTAATCCTTTAAAGCATTAACTAACATTAACTAAAAATAAGCAATTCATTTTTTATATATATCATTGTTAATATTAGTTAATAAAAATGCAACTGTTGATTGTTAGTTCATGTCAGCTCAGGTCTATTAAATAATACCAACAGATACAATGTTTGATTTTAGTAATGTAAATACGGAAATGAAAATTAGGTAAGATTATCTAATGCTTTAGAAGTTCATGTTAACTCATGTAGTTATTTAATATTAACCTTATTCATTTTGTCAGAGAAGATCATCGACAGGAAAAATAAAAATAATACTAAGTCTTTGTAAAAACAAAATGCAAGTTATAGTTAGTTTCTCAAGTGTTTTGTCAGTCTTTTGTCAAAAAAGTAAAAATAATAGATATTATAAGGTTTAGTCCACTGTTTCTTATTTCAATCTCCCTCTTATATATACTGTTGATAATACCTACACACGTTTATCCCTCTCTGGCTTTTCTATCAGGACTCTTCAGACCCAAAGTAAGGACTCACAATGAGCCGCTCTTCTGTGAGAGATTCTGCACCTGCTAAACTGCCATATCTTCATCCTTCTCTCATCACCATCATCATCATGTATAAAACATCTGTAACTGATCATATAGGCCTATCGTGACACATTTAAAGCAGTGACTATATATATGTATATATATATGAGAAACATTTTATATTCTTGTAAAATTACCATGCATGCCGTCTGAATCATAATAAGACTTTTAAAAAGTCTCAGCTATATGAAAATATAAATTTTAATATATATTTATAGTTTTTGCACTATTAAGATTAGAACATAATATCCACGTTAACACTTTTGTAAAACTGTAATATTTGTACTTTCATAATTTTATTAAATTATAATCACTAATGCAAAACATTTCTCCTCATTCATACCTTTTTATTTTACTCAAACAAGTGAATTATATTATTAAAAGTGATTTATGCGAAAACAAATGATGTGTTAAATATTTTAAACTACTATATCGAATTGATATATCCTAATATAAATAATAATCAAACTATGAAACACATAAGCAGTTAAAACAACAAGTCTTACAAGCGAGAAACTTTCTATTTAGTCATTTAGTCTGAAAATAACTTGCCGTGTTTTTTTGAGCCCAACACTCCATAGTCAGGCTTCTTGTTCGTGAGGTGTTTCTTCACCAAGAAAGACCTTGGCATCGTATCTCGGGTCTTCTGCAGGAAACTCAAGCGGGAGATGTTGCGTGTTGAATGAATAGCTGATGTTTGGAGGTTGTCTTTGCGCCACATTCTCGAGTAGAGAAGAGAGAGTCAGGTGCGGGCTCGAGCTGGACGGACAGCTCGCTCAGCCAATCAGAACGAAAGGACAAGTGTAGGAGGGCGGGGCCATGTTTGTCGAGACATTCCGCGGCAAACAGGTGCACGCGCGCGATCAAAACAGCAGAACTTTATTTTGATGAAACATATATTCCCCAGAGATTATCTTTGTTTTTTCACCCTCGCTCGTTGATAAAAACATAGCCTAACATGTAACACGGTCAATGCAATGCTTAAAATGTGGTGAATCGTTTAATGTAGTGTAGAGTGGGGCAAAACGCCCCCTTTGTACATAAATATTTTCAGTCAAAATACTAATTAATTATGAAGGCTGAGCAATTTTAATATTTGATGAATAACTCCTGCCATAGTCACTCAAAACCAGGATGGCAATTCTAATCATATTTATGTTTTGTTTCACTTTAATGTCACATTTTCCTTAAGGGGGGCGTTTTCCCCCACTCTACCCTATAAAACGTTTTCAACGAATCAGAGTTTTTGTCAAACGCGACACGTGGCGACATTTTACAAACGGTTTCTATACGACGCGACTGGAACAACAAAGTATGACAATGATCAAATCTGGTACTGTTTATGTCCTTAAATTAATGATAAAAGCATCTAATGTGAGTATGAATTTCATTTTGTGTGTTTTTCACAGTCGTACTGAAAGCGACGATGGATAATTCACCTCAGATCTTAAAAATAATCTATCTATCTATCTATCTATCTATCTATCTATCTATCTATCTATCTATCTATCTATCTATCTATCTATCAATCAATCAATCAATATCTATCTATCTATCTATCTATCTATCTATCTATCTATCTATCTATCTATCTATCTATCTATCTATCTATCTATCTATCTATCAAAAACATTTAACATATCCAGCACATATATTTAATGACAGTACTGCATTTAACAGCTACATTTATGCATAAACAAAACAGAAGGATAAGATAATGAGGATACAGATTTGATTTATAATAATGGACTGATTTCAACTGGATGACTGAAATACAGTGAAATAATGTACTATAAAAAACAATTTTTAGCTTAATTGTTGGCTATTTCTAAAGTTAGGTTATATATGGTAAATTATTCCATTATTGGGAACCAATTTTTAACGTTTTGTTATTTTTTTCTTTTCGAACCATAAACTAAAGTTCTCATGCAGAAAGTTTCAGGAACCAGAAATTGTTAAGTTGCATGTAGGCCTTCTGTAAATAATAAATAAATAATTGGTTGCAAGCAATTCATTTCTTGAATTAATTTAGCCTGTCTTGACTCTAATATTATTGAAATAGTTTTGATATAAGCAATTTGCATTGTTGCCATTATATGTCCAGCATATAACGGGTTAATGAAGGTTTAACAGAACAGGAACCACGTGGACCATGTACAAAAACATATGTAATATTTTTAAATGTTGAAAAAATCAAATGTACAATAGAGATAGAAAGGTTGAGTCTACACCTGTATTCAACATCGCCATCTTGTGTGCCATTAGTGTACTCACATGTGCAAGTGTGAGATTTATTTATTTTTTTTTTCAGTTTGTTAAAGGGATAATTCACCTAAAAATATTAAATACAATCATCATTTATTCATCCTCATGTAGTTTCAAACTGATAAAAAAAAAAATTTTGCATGCATGGAGACATTAGGGAATCACAGCCTTTTTCTTTTTCATTATATGGAAAGAAAAGATGTGATGAAGAAAAAAAATCACTAACGTTTACCTTTTGTTGCTCCCTGGAAGAAAGAGATTTATGCAAAACAATGTACACATCTCCGCCATCCCCACTGCATACAAGAACATATTTACCACCGTCTTTGCTGAAGAACCTATTTTTTTGTGCATATCTAGGAATCCTTCATTCAGCACCTGTTTATATAATCATTGTACTGCTGAGTCAAAAAAAACAAAAAAAACAAAAACAAAAAAAAACAAACAGCATTTTTACTACAAAATGCAAAAAGGCCGATGCCCAAAATGGCCGATATGGGATAAATGGATATCATTCAACTCTTAGACACCCCGAATCTAAAGAGATGGCCAAAGATTCTCCAAGGATCGCAGCTGGGGAATTGCAGAAAATAGTTCAGTCATGCGATCAGAAAGCCTAAAAAAATATAAAACTGCACCTTCATCACCACATGTTGTTTGGGAGAGTTTCAAGAAAAAGCCTCTCATCAAGAAACAATCTCCAGCATATTCAGCTGTCAGACACTACTGGATCGTCAAACTTGGCTGGGTTCTATGGTCAGATGAAAATAAAAATGTGCTTGTTAGTATCAAACACTCAAGATGGGATTGGTGCACACAGGGATAGAAAAGTACCCCATGTCCATACTGCTGGATCTATAATGTTGTGGGCCTGTTTTTCTGCTGGAGGTCCTGGACATCTTGTTCAGATACAAGGCATCATGGATTTTATCTCCAAAACTGCAGCTCTTGTGGGGTGTTCCCGGTCTGCAGTGGTCAGTATCTATCAAAAGTGGTCCAAGAAAGGAACAGTGGTGAACCGGCAACAGGGTCAATGACGACCGAGGCTCACTGATGCACGTGGGGAGCGAAGGCTGGCCCGTGTGGTCCGATCCAACAGACGAGTTACTGTAGCTCAGATTGCTCCAGAAGTTAATGCTGGTTCTGATAGAAAGGTGTCAGAATACACAGTGCATCACAGTTTGTTGCGTATGGAGCTGCATAGCTGCAGACCAGTCAGGGTGACCATGCTGACTCCTGTCCACCACCGAAAGCACCAACAGTGGACACGTAAGCATCAGAACTGGATCACGGAGCAATGGAATAAGGTGGCCTGGTCTGATAAATCACGTTTTCTTTTATATCACCTGGATAGCCGGGTGTGTGTGCGTCGCTTACCTGGGGAACACATGGTACCAGGATGCACTATGGGAAGAAGGCAAGCCAGCGGAAGTCCCAAAAGTTTTGGGACGCCTGCCTTTATGTGCACATGAACTTCAATGACATCACATTCTTAATCCGAAGGGTTTAATATGGAGTTGGCCCACCCTTTGCAGCTATAACAGCTTCAACTCTTCTGGGAAGGCTTTCCACAAGGTTTAGAAGCACATTTGTGAGGTCAGGCAGTGATGTTGGCGTGAAGGCCTGGCTCACAGTCACCGCTCTAATTCATCCCAAAGGTGTTCTATCCGGTTGAGGTCAGGACTCTGTGCAGGCCAGTCAAGTTCCTCCACACCAAACTCGCTAATCCATGTCTTTATGGACCTTGCTTTGTGCACTGGTGCACAGTCATGTTGGAACAGGAAGGGGCCATCCCCAAACTGTTCGTACAGTGTTGGGAGCATGAAATTGTCCAGAATGTCTTGGTATGCTGTAAGAGTTGGTAAGCATTAAGAGTTCCTTTCACTGGAACTAAGGGTCCAAGCCCAACCCCTGAAAAACAACCCCATACCACAATCCCCCTCCACCAAACTTTACACTTGGCACAATGCAGTCAGGCAAGTACCGTTCTTCTGGCAACCACCAAACCCAGACTCGTCATTCAGATTGCCAGAGAAGCGTGATTCTTCACTCCAGAGAACACGTATCCACTGCTCTAGGGTCCAGTTGTGGTGTGCTTTAGACCACTGCATCCGACGTTTGCATTGCACTTGGTGATGTAAGGCTTGGATGCAACTGCTCGGCCATGGAAACCCATTCCATGAAGCTCTCAACGCTCTTGAGCTAATCTGAAGGCCACACAAAGTTTGGAGGTCTGTAGCTATTGACTCTGCAGAAAGTTGGCGACTTCTGCGCACTGTGAGCATCAGCATGCACTGACCCCGCTCTGTGATTTTTACGTGGCCTACCACTTCGTGCCTGCATTGCTGTTTTTCCCAATTGCTTCCACTTTTTTATGATACCACTAATTTAAATATTTAGTAGTGAGGAAATTTCACGAATGGAATTAAGAATTCACTGAGCTCCTGAGAGCGACCCATTCTTTCACAAATGTTTGTGGCCATGGAAGTGATTGGAACACCTGCATTCAATGATTTGGAGGGGTGTCCCAATACTTTTGGCAATATAGTGTATATATTTGTGTGTATATATATATATATACAGCTATGGAAAAAATTAAGAGACCACTTAACATTGATTTCTGAACTTGGAGTGGTCTCTTAATTTTTTCCATAGCTGTATATATATATATATATATATATATATATATATATATATATATATATATATATATATATATATATATATATGACAATTAATTACTGATTAACATTATCAATGCTTACTAGAGGGTTAGGCTTTTGTTTAGTGTTGTAATTCTGCATAATTCAGTCATTACTATAGTAAGTACATGGATCATTTACACATGGATCAACCTTGCAGCTGATGGGAAAAGAACAGAAATAGAGACCTGCAAATATCATACAAAAAATTCTTGAAAAATCAGTGCTTTTCAAAAAAAAAAAAAAAAAAGAGAGAAAGAAAGAAAAAAATTGCATTATGATCCATGCTTTAGATAAATCTTTAGTGCCAAAGTAGTTGTAAATAAAAACATACAGGGCAAACAAAAATTGGGGACAAAATCTTAAGCTGCATTTCAGCTGCTTTTTCACAGAGCAATCACAACAGATTGTCTTTTCAATAGGGAGCGTCATTTAGAGGAAAAAAGCCAAGTTCCTGCCTAGACTGCTCCCACGAAAAGAAAACACTTCAAGTCAAAGAATCTTTCCTTTATGGTGACAGGTGAGCAGTACTATTTTTCCAGTTCCAACTTTAAACATAATATTCAAATCACCAGACCATAAAGTGAAGTATAAAATTATCATATTTTGCACTTTTAAACCTTCAATGTGCCTCTTGCACAGAGAGAGAGAGAGAGAAATGAACAAAATACAAAAAGTCTTAATCCTCTTCTCCTCCAAACATGTCTGCCAGCTTCTTGAAGCGTGGGCCCCAGTCATTGAGAAAGTCATAGTCCTGGTCATGTCCTGAGCTAGAAGAGTTGATGGAGCTGAGCGAACCGGCATCGGAGCCGCCTCCTTCATAGTCAAACACCAGGAGGGAGTCGTAGGGGGGCGCTGTAGGGTCATTATCCGCAGCATTCAGATTCTACCGTACAAAGAATTGTGTTACTGTCATACTTTAAAAGGAATTCTCTGAATTGATGTTTAACAACGTAACAATCACTTACATCATCAATGAATGTGCCAATCTCCTCAGGGTTGGCTGGTCGAGGTCTATACTGAGGTGCTGGCATGAAAGTGGGCGCCACATCGTTCCTGAACACTTCAGGTCTGTTGTCCAAGCCTTGATGCAGCACACTCAGATCATAGTCCTGTGTAGAAAGGGTTTTGATATTTAAAAAGAACTGCAAACAGGAAACCATCTACTACATAGCAGCAAACAGTTGGTCAGCATGTAATCACACATTCACACACCTTGCATTTACAGCACATCAACATCAGTGTAATTGCAACAGAAGGAATGCAGCAAGCATTCACACTCCTGTCAAGTCCTGTTGACTTCTTGGTTACCACGTTATTTCCTTTTATAATATCCATTCATTAGACAAGAGTCACCGTGAGTGAAGCATTGCAAACTACTACACACTACAGCTGCACGGTTAATCATTAAGAGATGTTATGGCAAGGTGACTAGTTCAGAATATCTCTGAAATGGCTGGATCATAAAAGACTAATCCCAAATTGATATCGGTGTTGCTTTACCACAATGGAGACATCTGTGGGAATCAAAGGGTCTGAAAGATGATGCCATGGTTGCAATATTTCTTTTGGACAGGCAGGTACATGGTATGATTCGATTTTGATATGTTTTGATAGTAACACACAATGTAGCTTATGAAGTTTGTTTACTTTTACAAATTAGCTCAATGACAGCAGCACCCAGCATCTAATCGGGAGACTATTGTTATGTTTTCAAAGTTAAGAGTAAACTATAACATCCACACCTTTGGTGCATGGATTCATAAGGCCACCACCACCAAATGATTCGACCATTTGTTTCTTTCGACCATTTGAGTCTTGCTGCAAACAACGAGTGAAACATCATGTTTCCAAATATAATAACCTTAGTGCGTCTTGTGCATGCTGTCCCTAGCATGCTGTCCCATCATTTTGAGTTATTATTAAACCTTTTGTGTTATTTGGAAACCTGCTCTCATATTTTGGTGACACACCGTTACAGATGACAGGACCCAAACTGAACAACATGATCCAGGCTGAGGACCGCCTGTGGGGACTGAGGCAGAGTGGTCGTCCTTTGGAGAGGTATGTGGAGGAGTTTCTTGAGCTCTCCCATCAGGTGAGCTGGCCTGACGCCTCTCTTGTTGTGTGTTTTTGCTTGGGTTTGGATGAGCATACTATTTGCTATAGCGAACCTTGTTATTTCTCTCTAGTTGAGTATATTAATCATATTCTCTATATAAATGGTTCTAATTTTTAAGCTGAAGAAGTTAAAGAAATAATTTTCCTCATCCAGTCCCACTGAAGGCATCAGCAGCTCACCCAAAGCTGGTTCCCTTCACATATCCATCCAATGGATCCATCCATTTCTTCCCCAAGTTCTCAGTCCAGTGATAAAGATGGCCGCCATCACAGAGCCTTGTCGCAAGATGGCCACTGCCATGCCTGAGCCCTCAGTCAAGATGGCTGCCGCCACACTTGTGCCCTTATGCCTTTTAGTTGAGTATAAGGGGATGTCCTGGAACCCAGAGATGGTTCCAACCCCTGCATCCACTCCAGTATCTTCTCCAGCCCCTGAATCTGCTCCAGTGTCTTCTCCAGCCCCTGAATCCGCTCCAGTGTCTGTTTCAGCCCCTGACCAGAGCCCAGAAATTGCTCCAGTTCCAGAATCTGTTCCTACCCCCGAGTCTTCAGAGAGTGCAGCGCTGGTCATTATGGCCACCGCACTTCTGTGTGTGGGCGGCACACACAGAGACTACAACCGATGAGCTCGCTCGAGTCCCTGAGTCAGCTCCAAACTCTGCTCCAGTCCCTGAGTCAGGTCCAGACTCTGCTCCAGTCCCTGAGGCAGCTCTAGACTCTGCTCCAGTCCCTGAGTCAGCTCTAGACTCTGCTCCAGTCCCTGAGTCAGCCTCAGACTCTGCTCCAGTCCCTGAGTCAGCTCTAGACTCTGCTCCAGTCCCTGAGTCAGGTCCAGACTCTGCTCCAGTCCCTGAGTCAGCTCTAGACTCTGCTCCAGTCCCAGAGTCAGCTCCAGACTCTGCTCCAGTCCCTGAGTCAGCTCTAGACTCTGCTCCAGTCCCTGAGTCAGGTCCAGACTCTGCTCCAGTCCCAGAGTCACCTCCAGACTCTGCTCCAGTCCCTGAGTCAGCTCTAGACTCTGCTCCAGTCCCTGAGTCAGCTCTAGACTCTGCTCCAGTCCCTGAGTCAGCTCTAGACTCTGCTCCAGTCCCGGAGTCAGCTCTAGACTCTGCTCCAGTCCCTGAGTCAGGTCCAGACTCCACTCCAGTCCCTGAGTCAGCTCCAGACTCCGCTCTAGTCCCTGAGTCAGCTCCAGACTCCGCTCTAGTCCCTGAGTCAGCTCTAGACTCTGCTCCAGTCCCTGAGTCAGCTCTAGACTCTGCTCCAGTCCCTGAGTCAGGTCCAGACTCCGCTCCAGTCCCTGAGTCAGCTCCAGACTCCGCTCCAGTCCCTGAGTCAGCTCTAGACTCTGCTCCAGTCCCTGGGTCAGCTCCAGACTCCGCTCTAGTCCCTGAGTCAGCTCCAGACTCCGCTCCAGTCCCAGAGTCAGCTCCAGACTCCACTCCAGTCCCAGAGTCAGCTCCAGACTCCGCTCCAGCCCAGAAACCCGTGACTCCTTCCAAGAAAGGGGGGGGGGGGGGGGGTGGCATATACCTGTGGTCACAGTGGCTGAGCCAGGGGTCTGGGCCAATGTCCTGATCCACCATGGCACCCTGTACTGCCTGATCCGTAGTAGAGGTGTAACCCCGGTAGCAAGCAGAAGAACAGCAGCTTATTAGGCAGGTGGTTAAAGTAATATAGTCATTTACATTTACATTTACATTTATGCATTTGGCAGACGCTTTTATCCAAAGCGACTTACATTGCATTATGCTATACATTTGTATCTGAGTATGTGCAATCCCTGGGATCGAACCCATGACCTTGGCATTGCTAGTGCCATGCTCTAACCACTGAGCTACAGGAAAGTAGTCAATAGTCCCAGTGGCAATTCTTCCACACAGGAAAGTAGTCAATCGCCCCAGTGGCAATTCTTCCAGCATTCTTCCTGGGTTAAATGCAGTGTGAAAAGCCCTACTCTGTAACACCACCTTTAGTTGTGCTCAGAGCTCGAGCCAAGGATCAGCAAATCAAGTTAATTTGCCATTAACTTAAGACTGGAAAGGCAGGCGAAATACTGAAAACGTACTTTGAAACATCCAGTGCTCAAATTTACAATTAAATCATTGCCTTTTGAAGTTTAATATGCAGTTACATTAAGTTATATCACAATTCCCTTTTCTGTTCCCAATTTAAGATCTCCTGAAATAATCAAGTCGTTTTTTGTACCATTTATATATCTTAGTACAAGTTGTACAACACTTTTATTTGATAGAATTGAATTTAAGTCTAAGACATTTTAAGGACCCACAGGGACCCTGATCTTAGTATACTGTGAGCACCACAGCGATTCAGGTAGGAAATTACTGGACCTTGAATAAAGTCCCGTAAGAACTTTCCGAGGGCAAGTAGGTCACCCCATTATTTCACAAATGCTTATACAGCAAAAAGACCTGTTGCTTTTTGCAAAAGCCAACTAACAGCAAGTTTGTCTGTCAATATTCAGTTTTAAAATTAACCAAACAAATACAAATGAATTCAGCCATGAAAAACTCATAAACCCCTTAAGTTTTTTCAAATTAAAACCAACCTGATCATCTTCTCCACCGCCTTCCTCATCATAATAGTAGATGTTGTCCCTTATATCATCTTCAGCAAGGAGAGGTTCTTTTTTGGTGCTTCTTTTCCTCCTCAGGAACAAGAGCAGAAGAAGGGCGAGCACTGTAGTATAAGGAACAACTTATTTACCCTAAAGAATTCAGCAGTATCAATAATGAACTAAGAAAGATCAAAAAGGGATCTAAAAAGGTCAAGGAAAATTGGATTGCTATTAATCTTATGGCAGGAGTTCAATTCAAAGAGTGAAATGGCTTAATAGCATGAGACACCTTTTCTGCAGTATAAAGTATGTAAATTAAACTTTCTGTCGGCATTCACAATCTGGAAGACTAACTACATACACAGACACATGTATATAAATGCATGGGAGAAATTACATACATAGCAGAAGCAAGATTGCTCCTAGGATACCAAGAACTCCAGATGTTATTCCTGCCAACGGTATGTTGACAGGATTACACTGGACATCCTCTCCTTCACAGTCACACACAGTTGCTTGAATGGTGTTATCCTGAAACAGACTCTCCCGATCAAAAACTCTCAGGACAACATTGTATTCACCCTGCTCCAATGTAGACTTCAGTTTCAGAAAGACACTGGTTGCTAAAATGGGCACATTATAATAGTTAGACATGTAAACCAAGCCAGCCAGATATTTCAACATGTAACATATGAAAGAATGAGATTAATTTCTCCTTAATACATTAGTAATTGCTCACATGTGTCGTTCATCACGGTGGACCAATTTTTACTGGTTTCTCCTTGAGTCTCAACAGTAAAGGGACCAGCAAAAGGAGGGTCATCTTTGTCCGTTATAGAGAGAAGCACTGGGGCTGAACCACGATTACAAATCTTTATACTCCTTTTATTAATGACAGGAGCGTTGTCATTTACATCCGACAATTCAATTATCAGGGTTCCAGTACCAGTTGCTGGAAGCTTATCTGAACACAAGCACAAACATTAGAAAAAGGCTATGCTAGCAAGAAACCTTCTTCTAAAAAAAGAAACAAATTACCATCATCCACAGCCAGAATGATAGCTTTGTATTTGCCATCTTTGACATTGGAAGACTCTCTATCCATAGGTTTCCTGACTTTAATAATTCCAGTGTCTTGATTTACACTCAGCCAGCCGTCAGGATCATTGCTAATTTTATACCTGAAAGGAACCACAAACAAGTTAAAACTAAAAACGTTCAGCCAAAACAACGTAATTAAGTCTTGCCTGGAAATTGCTAATAAATCAAAAGATACACAGGCATGCTGTAATTTAAATTCTGGGTAGAAGAGGTTTGATTTTGGAAGGGATAAAGGCCTTTAAAGGTATCTTCTAAACAGTAGCTAAGATAGTTCTCAGTGGTTTCTGGTGCTAGTGAGGCTGTTTTTAAAAAAAAAAAAAAAAAAAAAAAACAATTCATGAACTCATTCCATGCAAATCTATGCTATTTTTGTTAGCTACAAGATCTGAATCTCTAAAGAAATCAGTCAGAATTTTTAAACAGAATAATGAAATGTTGGTGGTTTGGTTGTGTGGGAGGGGAAAAATAATTGCAACATTTCTCACGTTATCTTCTGTGATTTTCCAATATCTGGATCAGTGGCTGTATAAGAAACCAATTCACTATCGACCGGTAAATCTTCAGGTTTGTAAATTATCTTCTCCTCTGGATTAAACTCTGGAGGCTCATTCACATCTTCTACATTCACCGTGACTGTGGCAGTGGAAGTGGCCAAAGAACCGACAAACGGCTCCTCGTTCTCAACAATCACAGACAGAATGTATTGCTTGTTCTTCTCAAAGTCCAGAGGCTGAATGGAAAAGAAAGTGTCTTTAACTAAAGTTAAATCATCACAACCAATCGCCTGTGCAAACACATGAGCAACACACAGTACCTTTACAGTGGTGATGACGCCCTCTAGCTGGCTGGGTCCAGTACTGACACTGAAAAACCCACCCTTGTCTCCGCTAATAATCCGATATTTGGTTGACCAGGCAGGAGATCCCTCTTCATCTCCATCAGTAACTGTAAGTTTGGCCACTTCAGCTCCTACTTTATTCTCTGGGACAGATACATTGTGCTAAAACAAAGAGATGTATGGTGCATATAAGTATTAAAGTTAAAACGCTTATATTAGGCAAGGCAATTTTATTTGTATAGCACATTTCATACACAATGGTAATTCAAAGTGCTTTACATAAAAAAGAATAATAAAAATAGAACATAAGGAATAGAAATAACAGTAAAAACAGAGAATTTTGCTATCTGGATGGAAGAGCTAGGAAGTCTCAGGGAGTTTGTTGTTGTTGTCGTCCATCAGAGTTGGATCTAAACGGATCTATTCATCAGAGCGGATCAGAATGGATCTTCCTCATCCAACAGGACTGCTACCTGTTAAGGCACTTCAAGCTGATAAACACAGTTTCAATCTCCCCTTTTGCCAAGACACCTCAAACTGCACCACACAGCCCTAATCCCCCTTCCGGAGATATCTTACCTATGCAACGCAGTTCAAATTTCCCCTTTGGAAATTTCCCCCTTTGGAAAGTGTCCTGACTGTAATCCAGAGATATCTTAACCATGCACTACAGCTTAAATTTCCCCATGGTTTGTCTCCTTATCCAAATTTACCAAATTTGAACCTAATCACTTTCTTCCTAATTCTCCCAGTTCTTTCAACCAGACAGCAATATTTAAAATGTATTAAAAGTTAGAATAACAAGATGATACATAAAATATATAAAATACATTAAAAATGAAATAAAAACAGGAAAAGGAATTAAAAGAATAAAAAGATAATACATATAAAATAAAGTGCAAACAGTTCGGACATAGCACAGTGCTCAATCAGCAAATGCATAGATAAAAAGATGTGTTTTGAGTCTGGATTTGAATGTGGCTACTGTTGGAGCACACCTGATCTCTTCTGGAAGCTGGTTCCAGCTGCGGCTGGCATAACAGCTAAAAGCAGACTCTCCTTGCTTTGAGTGAACCCTGGGTATTTCTAAATGACTTGATCCTGATGATCTGAGTGATCTGTTAGGTTTATATTCTATGAGCATATCTGCAATGTATTGAGGTCCTAGACCATTGAGTGATTTATAAACAAGTAACAGTACTTTAAAATCAATTCTAAATGCAACTGGAAGCCAGTGCAAGGACCTGAGGACTGGTGTGATGTGTTCATGTTTTCTGGTTCTGCTTAGAATCCTGGCAGCAGCGTTCTGTACGAGCTGCAGCTGTCTTATGGTCTTTTTGGGAAGACCAGTGAGGAGCCCATTACAATAATCCACCCGGCTGGTGATGAAAGCATGAACAAGTTTCTCTAAGTCTTGACTGGAGACAAAGCATCTAATTCTTACAATATTTTTGAGATGATAATACGCTGATTTAGTTATTGTCTTTACATGGCTACTGAAACTCAGGTCTGACTCCAAAATCACATCAAGATTCCTGACTTGATTTTTAGTTGTTTGGCCCCTAGAGTGAAGGTACATGTTCACTTTGAGAACTTCATATTTGTTTCCAAATGCAATGATTTCAGTTTTGTCTTTGTTTAACTGAAGGAAGTTTAGACACATCCAATTTTTAATTTCATCAGTGCATTGGCACAGGGAGTCAATGGGGCTGTAGTCGTTAGGTGATAGGGCTAGGGAAATCTGGGTGTCAGCATAGCTGTGATATGCAATTTGGTTCTTTCTCATTATTTGGCTCAGTGGCAGCATATATAGGTTGAACAGGAGGGGTGCAAGTATTGAACCTTGAGGGACTCCGCATATCATGGATGTCCACTCAGACTTATGGTCATCGATACTCACATAATAACCTCTCCCTTCTAAGTATGACCTGAACCATTTTAGGACCATCCCAGAAAGCCCAACTCAGTTTTCCAGCCTGTCAAGAAGAATATTGTGATCAACAGTGTCAAACGCAGCACTGAGGTCAAGTAGAACCAGCACTGTTAATTTACCTGAATCTGTGTTAAGGCAAATATAATTTTTTATCTTTACGAGTGCTGTCTCTGTGCTGTGATGCGGTCGGAAACCAGATTGAAAGTTATCAAAGTATCCATTCAAGCTTAAGAACTTGTTCAGCTGATTGAAAACGACTTTTTCAATGATCTTGCCTATGAAAGGAAGATTTGAAATTGGCCTGTAGTTGCTCAATATGGTATTATCCAGATTGCTCTTTTTCAAGAGGGGCTTGACAACTGCAGTTTTCAGGGATTTTGGAAAAGTCCCAGAGAGAAGTGAGGCATTTACCACTTCTAGGAGATTGGCTTCTAAACAGTTACACACTTTTAAAAAACAGATGTGGGAAGTGTGTCAAGGGCGCAGGTTGATGTTTTAAGGTGCTGTACTGTTTCTTCCAAAATTTTATATTATCAGGGGTGCACATGCATGGCAAAAATAAACGATGCGTACCAGAAAACATGGAGGGAAGCGCTTCTGAGGACCGGTTCACAGGGACACGTTTACTTACTGGAGTAGAATTTTTCTCCATCTCTGGTAAGATAGGAATCATGATGATAAGTGTGTTCTTTTATTATTAGGTGTGCAACGGATCGCAGTTAATCCATATGGATTAGGTCCAGCGGTTCAGTACGCATGTGATTCACGGATTAACTGCTAAATTTAATCATCAAAGAGAGAAAGTTTATCATTTGGACGTGTTTTGTCTCGCCAATTAACACAATTGATATTAAAAGCGAAAGAGGTGAAAATCGGGACTCGCGAGCTGTTATCTGTGCGCACAGCCTCACAATCCCGAAACACACACACACAGAGAGAGAGAGAGAGAGAGAGAGAGAGAAAGAGAGTCAGTCAGTCAGCACTCGAACACCGAATTAATACTCTTTTCACAGACTGTGATGCCGCTTTTTAAAGGTCATCAGTATTGTTAATCCTGCAAAGTTTTTTATATTTCAAAAAAATGTATTTTATGTATCAAAAAAAAATGTACGTATATTTATAACACTATACATAACACTATATATAACACTATACATTGTATTATATTTCCTTTGCAGTCAGTTATTAGGTCCGTGCTTTCCTTCTTAAAGTGAGAGCAGCCTAATATTCTTGCTGTTGTCTGCCATTAAAAAGAAAAGAAGACAGTGAGGAGAGCAGTCAGAAGGAAAGTGATGAGGACAGCTTTTAGGATAAATGTCTTGCATAAAGTGTGAGTACCAAGCAACATCTCCAGTTTCTCCCTTGAGAACCAGACCAAAAAAAAGTGATGTGCACCCCTGTATATTATAACATTCTGAATATATCAGTATACATTACCGAGGTTTGGTCAAACTGAGGTGCGTTATCATTGCTGTCAGTCACAGTAATAACAGCTGTGCCAGTGGTTGAAAAACCTCTTCCTTCCATATCAGCAGCAACAACTGTCAAAGTGTATTTGGACCATTTCTGAAAGTGAAGATGCTTTCAGGTGAGTTTGTTTACATTAAATCATTCTTCGTCACAGTGAGATTCATTCATCAGATTTCTCACCTCTCTGTCCAAACCTAAAGAATTCACACGAATGCCTCCAGTAACAGAGTTGATTTCAAACATGTTTGGATTTGGTGATTCTGGTTCTTGTTTGATAATTGAGTATCTGATCACACCATTGTCAGTATTTGGATCATCTGCATCAGTGGCTGTGACTGTCATAAACTCATGACCTTCAGAGAGAGAAGAATAAAGACTGATTAGGTGGTACGAGCTGAAGAGGCATTTGGGGAAAAACTGCTAAAAACAATTTCACTGAGAAACTGCACCATACACCTACCTATTTCAGCAGCTTCAGGAACATTTCCATTGAAAGGATTTTGAGTAAAAACAGGCCTATTATCATTTTGGTCAGACACATATACAATAATTTCCATTGGCTTTTCTGTTATATTCACACCAACTCCAACAGCATGAGCTTCAAGCTAAAGACAGGAGAAGAAATACAGGCATGTTAAGAGACAAATATCTGAGGTTGTTTGAACACACAATTAAATAAATTAGAGTTGTATCTTTAGTCCATGTTTGTTAGCTGACACAAAAATGTATGGTCTCTGCAAACACAAGAAAACTGTGTAAATGCATTTCATCTGACCTTTTTATCTGATTAACTGATGACAGCTTTCAAAAAAGTAACAGAACTAAATATTGATTTAAAATAATAACTAAATATTGATTTTAAAAGTTAAAGAAACTAAAAATCATCTTACTCTGTATGAATCTTTTGTTTCTCTGTCGAGTGGTCGAGTCACAAACAGAAACCCTGATAATCTTTCTATAGTGAAAGTCCCCTTCGGCTCCAGATCTGCTCCTTCACCTGTGATCCTGTATGCCATCTGAGCTTCTTTAGAGTAGTCCGACTTTATCTAAAAAAGAAAGAAAGCAATAAGTGAACAAAGTCAATTAAAGCTGCAAGCAGCGATGAAAGGTCCCTTGCACACGGGCTCAGCGCCACCAGTTGGCCTAAGGAAAACAGTGAACAGTGGGTGACATGCATGTAAGTGAGTAAATATAAGGGAAATATGGCAAAGTCATTTCAAAGTGCCACACTTCTTGCTGCCAACAGGTGGCGCTTTGACTGTAACTGAATATTGGCATGTTGATGTCTTCAGGCCAGGATTATTTTCGAGCATGTGAAGTTTGGAGCAGATCAAACATTGTATGACTGAGTTAACGCCACGAAAGAGGAAGTTATTTTAAGTGCATACATTAGCACTCAGCCAAGTGTTGCATGATTTAACGTGTCTCTAGCATGTTTGGTACTTCGTGGCATATTGAAATGTGTTTCTGGGAGTGAGTTATAGTGCAAAGCATGCCATTTCCTGTTGCCAGCAGGTGGCGCTATGACTAACTGAATATTGGCATATAGATGTCTTCAGGCCAGGAATCTTATCACACATGTGAAGTTTGGGGCAGATCAGACACAGTATGCCTGAGTTGCAACAGCTTCCTCTTTCATGGCAAAACATCAGATTTTGTCAGTCGCCACGGACACGCCCTTCAACGAAAACTGAAGATCTTTGCAATTTAACATTGCAAAGGCCTTAAGATTAGACTGACCATATATGATATGGTTCTGGTTAAATCTCAACTGAGGAGTTGATCACAGTGTAAGACATGTAATTTCCTGTTGCCCGGTAACTGAATACTGGCATGTAGATGTCTTCAGGCCAGGACTCTAATAAAACGTGAAGTTTTGGGGCAGATTGGATATTGTATGCCTGAGTTACAACAACGTCCTGTTTCATGGTGAAACATTAAACTTTGTCAGGCCACCACGGACACGCCCTTCAGCGGAAACTCTAGAACTTCTGATAACCATTTCAGACGTAAACTTTTTACCACTTCTAACACGTGTGCAAAGTTTCATGAGTTTTCAAGCATGTTTAGGTCCTCAAAAATGTGATTCGTTTCAGAGAAGAAGAAAAATTGTCCGAGCAATTACAATAGGGTCCTCATACCATCTTTGCCCGGGCCCTAATAACAGACAAACCTCTTTCTCGTCCATCTCATTTTAAACATTCCTTTAATGACATTCACTCACCTGGACCAGCTTTATTGGGAATGGACCTCTGCTGTTCTCAGGTACATTGAATGGAGGAATAACCCAACCTCTCTTTGCTCTCTTTAGACCCGTCGAAGACTTCGGAAATGTCAGAACCAGATCATCAGAAGGAGATTCCATCTGAAAATGTTAGTAAAATACAATGAGCGACATTGATCTGGTACATCCTTAGTAGAGATGGGCGATAAAATGATATTAATTGCAATCTAATTTTCCTCAACAAAACTAGGGATGCACTGATCCGATACTCAGTATCGGTATTGGCTCAGATCCTAATATTTTTGCCGGATCGGGTATTGGTCAAACAGGACTGATTCAACATCCGATAATGTGCGTGTACTATTCTGTGTTATTGTTAAGCCCCATAAAAAGCACCATAAAGTTTTTTTGCACTATATTTCAAGTGTTCTGAAGCCAATCCATAGTTTAATGTGAGATGCAGATGAATATTTATATTGTAATATTTATCATGTAATTTTTATTACTTGAACATTGGATCGGTACTCCGTATCGGCCAATACTGAATCCCAGCTATCAGAATCGGAGGCACAAAAAGTCGGATCGGAGCATCCCTAGATAAAACGATAAGAGTTTAATAAATGTATGATATAATGTTTATGTGCCACAAGCGGAACGAGACAGTTTGAACCGCGCCACATGGACCTTTTATCCGCTTGACTCAATGTTCAAATGGCAGTGCAAGCTTACTAGAGCAGATGCGTTTACTCTGACTAGTTTTGGTCACTAAATGTATTGGTCCTGATTTTCAGACAAATACCATATGGTTACATTTTACTATGGTAGTGAGGTGCTATATGCCTGGTTTTAACTGTGGTTACCATGATCTGTATGCTACTATGGAAGACCAATGCTAAATTAAAAAAAAAAAAGTCAGAATATATTTAAATTTTACTAGGCCGCCCCCTAAACTAATTGTTGAAAGAGGCTTAGTCGACCAAAATAGTATTTGTTTATTAGTCGCAAAAAAACATGGCTGCTCGCTCAAACATTGATAAATGTACACTATTATTAGGTGTATACCCAAGTGTTCATGTGGAGTGTGGAAGCTGAAGTATAGTGAGCTTACAGCATGACTTGGAGGTGCCGGAACAATCACTTGCATTTTTTCCTGATAACAGCAGAAACATACTAAATTTTTTATGGTCATACAGACATAATACATCAATCGAAACTGTAAAGGGTCTACTTCTATTTATGTAAACTCACAACAACAAGAAAACGCTGTGCCTCTGTAAAATAAAGAAAACAAACAAGATGCGCTTTCTGCCGTCTTAGTCTCCATGAACTGGAGCGCATCACAAAAACGAACCAAAACTCGGTGTATACTTGTCTCAAAGACATTAAAATAATATCTATAGAAAGCTTATGATCATAAAGACTATATAATGCTCATTATGGTTTAGTATTCTCCTCAGTGTATATTTAAGTAATTAAAGGAGGGGGCGTGTAATGCTATTTCATGCATTCTGACTTATTTGCACTGTTGAAGAGTTGGATTGTCATGTTAAACACGGTCAAATTTTCAAAAAACGAGTTGGACGTATGTGTCAGTGTTCTGTGTGTATGTTTCCCCTGTGTCACATGCTCTTTTGTTCAGTTTTCCTGCCACTAGTTTGCTGCCGTTCCCCAAGTCCTCAACTCTGGGAGCAAGATGGCCGTCATTCCAGAGCCTCGTCGCAAGATGGCCACCACCCCAAAGTCTCGTTACAAGTCTTGTGATGGTTCCCATCTCTTACCGGAGTCCCGAGGTGACTCTCTCCTTCGTCCTGAGGCGACTCTCTCCTTCGTCCCGAGGCGACTCTCTCCTTCGTCCCGAGGCGACTCTCTCCTTAGTCCCGAGGCGACTTTCTCCTTCGTCCCGAGGCGACTCTCTCCTTCGTCCCGAGGCGACTCTCTCCTTAGTCCCGAGGCGACTTTCTCCTTCGTCCCGAGGCGACTCTCTCCTTAGTCCCGAGGCGACTCTCTCCTTCGTCCCGAGGCGACTCTCTCCTTCGTCCCGAGGCGACTCTCTCCTTCGTCCCGAGGCGACTCTCTCCTTCGTCCCGAGGCGACTTTCTCCTTCGTCCCGAGGCGACTCACTCCTTAGTCCCGAGGCGACTCTCTCCTTCGTCCCGAGGCGACTCTCTCCTTAGTCCCGAGGCGACTCTCTCCTTCGTCCCGAGGCGACTCTCTCCTTCGTCCCGAGGCGACTCTCTCCTTAGTCTCGAGGCCACTCTCTCCTTCGTCCCGAGGCCACTCTGTCCCTCGTCCCGAGGCGACTCTCTCCTTCGTCTCGAGGCGACTCTCTCCTTTGTCCCGAGGCGACTCTCTCCTTCGTCCCGAGGCGACTTTCTCCTTCGTCCCGAGGCGACTCTCTCCTTAGTCCCGAGGCGACTCTCTCCTTCGTCTCGAGGCGACTCTCTCCTTCGTCCCGAGGCGACTCTCTCCTTAGTCCCGAGGCGACTCTCTCCTTCGTCCCGAGGCGACTCTCTCCTTCGTCCCGAGGCGACTCTCTCCTTAGTCTCGAGGCCACTCTGTCCCTCGTCCCGAGGCGACTCTCTCCTTAGTCCCGAGGCGACTTTCTCCTTCGTCCCGAGGCGACTTTCTCCTTCGTCCTGAGGCGACTCTCTCCTTCGTCCCGAGGCGACTCTCTCCTTAGTCCCGAGGCGACTCTCTCCTTCGTCCTGAGATGGATTCCACCCCTGACCAGCATCCAGTGATGGCTTCAGCCCCTCACCAGAGTCCAGTGGTGGTTCCAGTTGCTGTCCCGAGTCCAGAGAGGGATCCAGTTCCCATTCGAGTCCAGAGAGGGCTCCAGTCCCCATCTTTTTGGGGGGGTGCCATATACCCGTGGCTATAGGGGGCCGAAGCCATGGAGGCTACACCACCATGGCCCCCTGAGTTACCGTCGAAACTCTGGGCCCCCAAACCGCCTGACCCGCCATGGCCCGCCAAACTGCCTGACCCGCCATGGTGCCGCTCTGGAGGCTCCCTATCCCCTGACCCACACCCTTTCCAGTCTCCAGAGTGCCCACCCCCTCTCCCCAGTTGGACTTTTTGAGGCACAAGGTCGCGCCTTCCGGAAGAAGGGAGATATGTCAGTGTTCTGTGTGTATGTTTCCCCTTTGTCACATGTTCTCTTGTTTAGTTTTCCCACCACTAGTTTGTTCCCTTGGTTACCCTGATTTTGAGTTCTATTAGTCCCAGCTGTGTCTTGTTAATTAGTCTTGTTTGCCCCTCACCTGTATATATTCCCTGTGTTCTCCCTCAGTATTTGTCGGTTGTCATCATTATTTCACGTCTTTGTATACGTCTGTTATACGTCTGTCATGCCATGTGTATTGTTTTCCTGCATGTTGTCATTAAAAACCCTGTTATTGTATCTCCATCGTCTGCTTGTGTTTCCCATAACCATGCACTGCGACAGTACGACAGAGTATTTTGTGCCAAATGACTACTTCCGGTTCCAGTACAGGATTTTGAGGGGTTTTTTCTAGTATGGCCCTTTATCACGTAAAAAAAAGGGTGGAATTCCTTGTATAGGCACTTCTCCCTGATAAGCGTGTACACACACATCACCCAGAGCAAGAGCAAGAGCTACCCGTCAACGCTTTTCTTTCGGAATACGGAAGCCCAGAGATTTTTCAACAATGGCTGTGTCCTAATTCAGGGCTGCACCCTTTGAAGGCTGCATACATCATCGAGGCAGTCTCATTTAAGAAAAATAACTGTTAGTACTTAAGATACGTGATTTAAAACAATAATCACCTGTTACAACATGCAGGAACTAAGAATTTTTTTTTTCTATCAAGATATTTATTAAGCAAAAATGACTAGAAAAGTGTAAAGAATTAAAAAAAGTGAAGTGTTTCTGTGTGTAAAAAAATTTGCATTTCCAAAAAATAAAGTGTTAAACTTATGAAACTTCCAATCCAAACCTAAGATTACCTAAACTTTAATGCTGCTGTATTTTAATCATAAAAGGTAACTCATAAAGTTACTGTTTTGTATTTAGCTGTAAATATGTACAGAATTTGGTAGTTGAATATGCCCATTTAAAGTACCATAGTAAAGCAGCACATATAAAAAACTGAAATGAAGTCCCAAAAGAGGTCAGGCTTGTACTGTCCTGACAGCAGTTTCTTGAAGGAACTTGTCTGTACCTGTGGAGAGGAGATGTTCATGACTGCATCCCTATGATGATCCTCATGATGGCGGACACGCTCAACTCTGACAGACACCGTGTGCTTCTTGCCACTGGAGTCCCAAGCGTGCACAGAAAACACCTTGTGACCTTCATGAAGAGTGACTTGTCTCTTCAGGGTTACAGTCCCATCCGTGTCCACATCAAACCGCTTGTCAACGGACTGAAAGAGTGTTCTTGTTCTTCCATCACAATTACTGAAAGTTACTGAGGAAAGGAAAGGAGCATAAACTTAGACAGGGTGAACAAATTCAAGCTATGATTTCAATGTGATGTTTAAAAGGATGATTTTAAAACTTTTCCTTAAGAAAAATAAAGTATAAATTTATATGCTGACATTTGTAGCAGTACAGACTTGAGTTATATTACCACACAAGCTTTAATCGTTTCACTTCACAACACTTTATCAAATGTTTTGATCATAGCAACATAACTATCAGATGTTCTAGGATAAGCTACTGTGCCACGTGTTGTCCACCCACAGTATTAAGTGACTCACTGAAATTATGGCCAATTTTTATATACATTTCTGGTCTCATAAAATGTTTTTTTTTGACGGAAAACGTTGTGAAACACTTTTATAATAAATTAAATTTGCAATATTCAAGTTCATTGTTTTGCATGTGGTATAGCTTACAGTCATGTGTCATGTCCTAAAGCATGTCTCAACTTCAGAATGCTTAACGTGTCAAAGCATAATTCATTTATACAAACACTATCCCGTCATACAGAGGTTTTGCAATGGACATAGTGCTGCCATTCATTAGAGGTTGGAAGTGGTGAAATCATTCAGCCCTTAGAAATAAGCCACCATTAGTGGGGCAATAAAAGAAAACTCCTTTCAATATGTACAGAGGTAAACTACAGATCAACTGAAATATTAAACCAAAGACCAATTTAAATAATAATAATGAATAAAACAGTATAATGCGGGGCAAATTATTCACAAAACTGTTTGAGAATTTTAGATAAAATGGATGAGGAAGTAAAAGACATCCTTTAAATGATTAAATAAACAATGCTTGTGAGAAAAGTATAAAATCGAAACTAAAATTAAAACTAAAATTACTCGACCTGAACTCTGCCTTCGATACCGTCTCCCATGAATTACTTGTTTCTCGTCTCTCTGATTTGGATATTTCTGGTTGTACTCTTTCTTGGTTTTCTTCCTATCTCTCTGACAGACAATTTTACATCTCAATCAAGGATTGTCGATCACCTACTGTCCCCCTGAAGCGAGTTCTCGGGCCTTTATTATTCATAATTTACATCATGCCACTTGGTCAGATTTTACAATGTCAAGGTCTCAACTATCATTTTTACACTGATGACATTCAATTATACTCAATCTGCACACCTACTCTACCTCCTCCAACAGACCAAATCTCTGCTTGTGTCAAAGACATAAAAGATTGGCTTAATTCAAATGTTCTGAAACTCAACATGGACAAAACTGAGATTATTTTCATTGGAACTCCCTCACTTACGAGCAATATCTCTACCAATCTCACCTGTGAAATTGCTGGTTCTCACATCAAAACATCCAATACTGTTAAAAATTTAGGTGTAATCATTGACTCCCCCCTTTCCTTTCAGTCTCATATTACCTCTATTACCAACGAAGAGTTTGGTTCCAAAACGCAATAACTCCATTTTGATTAATTTGAGTAAAAAGGCATTTTCTTTACCAAGAAAGTGGCAAGATGAAAACCACTATTTTCTGTTTCAGACTTTCACATAGCATCTTTTGGTAAAAAAACATAAAAAATTCAAATCTATATTTTGATTTTAAAAAGTTTATTATAAAAACGTATTATTTTTTTTCCCAAAATGCAATAAATCCATGACTTTTTTTTTTCAAAATGCAATTAATCCATGAATATAAAAGTTTTTTTCCAAATTGAAAATACACAACAAAGTAAGTTGAGTCTAAACTTTGCCAATATTTATCTTATATACAGACATTTTACTAAAAATACATTCAGCCGTCGCTCCCAAAATGAATTAAATGGGACATCTTGTTAATGTTATAAATTATTTGTTATTACCGATTAAAGAGTATCTGGCTCACCGCACGGTTAAATAAACACATTTGCCGAGTACACTGGTATTAAAAATGGCTTTTTACAAAGCCTTCAATGTTTACAGTGCATGGAATGGTGCGCTGTGATTGGTTGAGAGCGGATATATCGCGTTCTGCAGAAAAAGGAGACTGGCGTTTGTCGCGTTTTGGAAAGAAAGGGAGAAAACATTACAGAATAACACGATGGGTATCGCATTTTGTGCAAAATTAATAAATGACTTTTCAATACTGACCAGATACAATACTGATTTTGACGAAAAATCTTTTTTTTTTTAAATGGCGTTTATCGTGTTTTGGAACCAAACTCTTCAATTCAAAACTCTGCTGCTAGAATACTCACCCATACCAAGTGCTCTGCTCACCTCACCCCAATTTTGTATGATCTCCACTGGCTTCCAGTTGCTTACCGTATTAAATTCAAAATTCTCCTGCTCAATTTTAAATCTTTGCATGGCTTGGCTTATCTCTGTAATATGCTCGTCCCCTACCCTTGCTCACTACGTTCCTCTGACTCTGGCCTTCTCGTTGCCCCTCGGCATCGCCTCTCTTCAATGGGGGGCAGATCATTCAGTACTATCGCACCCAAACTCTGGAATTCTCTCCCCCGCTCACTCTGTTGTGTTAATAATATTACCGAATTTAAATCATTACTCAAAACTCACCTGTTTTCTGAATGTTATAGCTCTTGATTTGATTAATTGATTGCTCTGCATTACTACTAATATTTGTCTGAATGTTATGTTATGTCTCTTAAGTTTTGTAATTTTGTATTTGTCTCTATTTTTCTGTATACTCTCCATGTCCATTATTGTTTCTCATCATTGTTTACTCGTATTATCTCTTCCTTGTTATGTACACTGTTAAGCGTCCTTGAGCTCTGTAAAGGCACTATAAAAATTATTATTATTATTATTACACACACACACACACACAAAGACACACACATAAACACATAGACATGCACATATTTTCTTGCAGATTCAGTATTTGAAATACATGATGGGTAAAGACTGTTTTTTGCAAATTTCAGTAAAAAATCATTTTCAGGTTTCATTTTACTCAATATGGCACAACTGTTAAAACTAATACTCGAAAGAGACTGAAGTGATGAATTTTGACAAAAAAGTGATAGTAAATGTTAAAATGATTTTATTAAGTCTAAATATGAATTATAGAACAATATTAGTGAGTAGTATGACAAAATTACTATTTTAGACAGCAGGTGGCAGCAGAGGACCTCTTACTGGCTCACTTTTATTTTAAAAGTGTCTGTTTTGTGTTAAGTTTATTTTCCATGTTTACGCCATTAATTAAACATGCTTACACACACATTTTGTAGCAGAAATAGATATTTGAAAAACATACAACAAATGAAAAAATGAAGTGGTAAACCTTGACAACATGTGATTTGTAATGTTATTATACGGATTTATATAATTTAAAAGGGATTTTAAATTACAAAACCTTGAAACCTTGAACTATATTAGTGGCCTTCTGCTGCCATCTGGTGGCACAAAATTGCAGTTTCAGGCAATTTACTAAGGAAAAATGTGGTTTTTAAAGGTTTTTTGACAGTCAAGTGTTACCTATTGCCCGATCTGCAGCACTTTTTTGGGTGTCCTCAGAGTCAATACATATGCGTGTTAATTTTGGTGAAAATATCTCATTGTGTTTTACAATTATAGATACTTAAATATATGAGAGCATAAAAAATGACCTTTGATCGGATTCTTTTTCGAGAATTGTCAACATTTGGGCTTTTCACGTTTAGTTAATGAACTTAGGTTCCTTGTTTTGGTGGTTTCGTCTCGATCAGACTAACGGTTTCGAGACGAAATTCGCAGAAGTTTTTTAAGCACTAAATCACATCGTTAAACAAACCATAAGCCAAAACCTGGCATGTCTGGTATTGTTGGACTCGGCAAGGTTTTCATGAGTCTAAAGATGTGACTTCCGTGAAAATAAGTCGACTACACCCAAAGTTATATACATTTTCATCCGAAACCATTTAAAAACATATGTTTTTTTTTAAATATGGTCCAATCTCCATAAAAATTGGTGTGCGTCTTTAGAGTCATGCTGCATGTGCTCACTTAATTCCGTGAAGTTCTGAGTTTTCTTTTATGATTTATAGGCTTTTGGGTATATTTAACCACTCCCATTTTCTAAATGACCCTGTTATAGTGACCCAAAGGGTAAGGTTAATTATTGATCTAGAGAGTCCAGAGAATTGTCTTGTCGCTGGTTTTGGTCCGATCGGGCGAAAAACCTAGGACTAGTTCACAAAAGTAGGATTTTCAGCTATTCATGAATAATTAATGAATGATTTAATTGACAACATTGGTTCTTGAGGCAAAGTTGTTCAGCATGAGGAGATCTATCAAATGATATGCATATTGTGTGAATATGTGAAACACCACATGATTACTGAGGCATAAAATTCACTAGCACCAACTAGTGGCCGATTTCTATCAAAATTCTTACAGACCTCTAAGACCATGAGTAAAACATGCCCACTCAGTTTCATTCCAGTCAGCCTCCGTTAACCTTGTCTAATAGGTGCTCAAAATTCATTGGCCGATGGCGGCCATGTTTTTTGAGATACGCCATTGTCCTCATAGACTATCATGCCCCCTTGGACCGAGACACTGTATGCCAAATTTCAAGTCGATCAGACTAACAGTTGCAGTTATAGCTGTTTACAAGATTTGTTCATGTTATAGCACCACATTTTTTATCGGGATCAAAGATTGAGTGCAAATTTGGTGCAAATATCTCATTTCTTTCTCGACTTATAGCCATTTTAGTAGAAGTGGCTCTAGAAGTGGTACGTTTTGTGACCTTAGTGACCGTGAACCAAAATTTAGATTTTTTGATAATTATTGATATTCAGACTCCAGAGAACATTTCTGCACTGGTTTGGTTCCGATCAGGTCAAAAACTTAGGACTAGTTTGCAAAATAGGTTTTTCAAAAAACCCCAAATACCCGCTTTTGACCACTGTAGCGCCCCCATCAGGCCAATCGGGGCGAGCCTTGGTGACGTTGTAGGCGGTATGGGTACCAGCCCTCTCTACAACTTATCTGCCCGATCACTTTTAGGGGAGAATGCTGATCCTTGTAAAATTTAACAATTACAATAGGGTTTCTGCACTACATGCTTGAACCCCTAATTATAAACCATCTTTAACCAGCATCGCTTTTCATGGAAACTACCTGACTGGGGCGAGGGAATCAATGCATGAAATAGAAATGTTTACACTTAATAAAAACTGTGGCCAATAAAGTTCAGGGTATGACAAAACCAAAAATAACTGGGTTAATATTTTAATATTTCAATGATTGAAAAGAAAAAAAAAGGAAGTGACAAATCTTAAAGGAATTGTTGGCCCTGATCTCCTGATTTCACACCCACAGAAACTCACAGAATGAAATCATTTGAATTTCACAACATCTGCAGAGACTTACTGAAGCATGACATTTATATACAGACTTTAATTTAACACCTGACCTCACTTCCTGATATATAGGATAACTAAAATGTGTTTTAATTGAACATTTGTATGGTTCAGTCCTAGGTGGAACAGAAAAACATTAGTTTAACCTGCACAAATAAATAAAAACTCCACATTTGCTTTGTCACACCAGAGACTACATAATTAAAAAAAATTGCCAATATCTTTACGAAGTCTCTAGACCTAATAAAGGGTTAAGGTGAAGAATCGAAATTAAGTGCTGTAAAACAAAGTTATACTTTCGATGAAACTCCATCAAGGCACCACAATTAAACTAGAGGGGAGACCAGATTTATCGCAGGCATTAGCATAGACCAGTGTTTCCCAACCCTGTTCCTAGAGGCACACCAACAGTACACAGTTTGGATGTCTCGCTTATCTGACCCAAACATTTCAGGTTTTGGAGTCTCTTCTAATGAGCTGATGAGTTGAATCAGGCGAGTTTGATTAGAAAGAGTTGGAAAATGTTTACTGCTGGTGTGCCTCCAAGAACAGGGTTTGGAAACACTGGCATAGACCACACATAGGATTTTTGAAATAGTGTACTTCGCATTGCCTTTAAATATTAAAACACTTTAAAAAAGCTTCAGTAATGAGATTTGTGAAGACTTACCTCTCCCTAGTCTCTTTCCCCTGTGAAGGTGATCTCTGTGCACTTTAAAAACAACTAACTCCGACTCAAACCCAGGTGTACATGTCGTCTCCTCCGTATATCCACACGAAAATACCTATTTTAACAAAAAAAAAATCGAACAAATATTAACATTTTATAACAAACCGAAGCCTTTGATGATGAAACCGTGCGACAGTTTTCAACGCCACAAAACAAAAAATTACCTGGAAAAGAAAAACAATCACTCCTAATCCCACAATCCTTACACAAGCCATTCGACACGGTAAAATCCACAGAAAATCATTCAGCTTTCCAATCTTTCGAAGTGTTTTAAGTGTAGAGCAGCTCTTCCTTCCAACCTCTCAGCAGCCGCAAATTGAGGAAAATGGTCTTCAGCAGGTAGTTGGGCTCTGATGTAAGCAGCCAGATGACCTCGCCCATCCTGTAATTACCATTTCCACATATGAGTATGGCCTACACACAGGTAAAAAAAACGATTTAGATCTTGTTCGAAAATCCCCGGATTAGTAATCCTGTGTGTGCAATTGCCTGGATTGTGCAACTGCTGTTCACTCAACTGAAAATCATCTTTCATGGCTTTTTCACACTGAAAACTCCCTGACACCTCCTCTGCCTGCTGCTGTTGATGTTAAAATCTTTTGACAAGCAACTGAATAGCTGACCATGAAACAAAAATCAATGTTAGCTTAATTTTGACAGTTTAAACTTGGGCAGGTGACAATTTAACACTTTAATTAAAAAGAATGTTGACTTTAGTGCAACCGCATGATTAAAGTAGATAATATACATAGATAATTCATTAAAAAAAAAGAAATTCTCTCATCATTTACTCACCCTCATGACGTCACAAACCCATAATACTTTGGTTAGACTTTGAAAAATAAATGAAGATATTTTTAATGAAATCTGAGAGGTTTCTGTCCCTCCAACTGAAAGTCCAGGTAACCAAAACTTAAAAGATCCAAAAAAGTTTCCCATCCTGTTTTCTTAAAATTATCTAAATTTGTGTTTGAAAGACTAACCAAAGTCAAACAACATGAGAGTAAAAACTGATAACAGAATATTTGAAGAGAATAGAATATAAATTTGGCACATATCAGCCCAAAAATTAGTCACAAAGGTTTTCAAGTTCATCCATGACAATGGCTCAGTCTAGAACAATGCTGTGCATGAAGACTCCCAAAGTAGGGTGTGTCACAATCATTCAGCAATATCACAATTCTGGTTACATTACAAATTAAAATCACAAATGTACAATTAATTACCTTGTTAATTACTGTTAATTACCACTTTCAAAGTCCAGAAAGGTACTAAAGACATTGGTAAAATAGTCCATGTGACTGCAGTGCTTCAACCTTTATGTTATGAAGAGACAAGAATATTTTTTGTGCACAAAAACAAAACAAAAATAATGACCTTATTCAACAATCTATTCTCTTCCTACTCTGTTGACATAGTAAACAGTCTTTGACCACCCAATCAGCGGCCGGCAAGCCTCTAAGAAACTTTTCACCCTCCGACAAAATAATGGTAGTGCCACTGAATATGCCATACAGTTTCGGACAATTGCAGCGGGGAGTGGCTGAAATGACGAGTCCCTTATGGTGTGTTTCCTGACCAGTCTATCTGAGGCGATCAAGGATGATCTGGCTACCAGATAACCTGCCTGTGATCTTGAAACTCTTATCGATCAAGCAATCCGGCTGGATAATCGCTTGAGAGAGAGAAACCTGAACCGTCCTTCTGTTTCCACCCTGTCTGCCAGCCCTACTCCTGTTCAAATGCTACCAATGCCCCAAGATTCCTCGGGATCTATGCAGTTGGGTAGGACTTTCTCCTTCAAAATGAGACCGTCGTATGAGGAAGCGCTGTTGTTTATCTTTTGGATTGTATGGCCATTTTCTTTCCACCTACCCAGAGCTCTCGGGAAACACCCGATCCCGCACAGGCAAGGAAGGACTGTAATGGGATTAACACACACTACTTAACCTTCCAAATATGGGTTGATTTTTCCCATCACACTCACTTGGGGAGACCAAAAACACCTACTCCAGGCCTTGATTGATTCCGGCGCGGCTGGGAACTTCATGGATATTTTCCTTGCCAAAAGTCTCCAGATCCCAACTAATTCCCTTCTTGCTCCCCTAACTGTGACAGCCTTGGATTGAAGACCGTTAGCTCCAGGGAAAATAACCCACCTCACCTCTCTCCTTTTTTCACTTCACTTACCAGCACCAGGAGAGAACGTGCTTTCACCTAGGGATGTCCCGATCACTTTTTTTTGCCCTCGAGTCCGAGTCCGAGTCATTTGATTTTGAGTATCTACCGATACCGAGTCCCGATCCGATACTTCTATAATACATGAAAAAGAATAAAGAAGAGCGAAAAAACAGATCCAGGATCCAGGAACAGTGCTTTTCAGGTTTTTCAGGTATCTAACAGTCGTTTTCACGTACAGAAAATGGATAAAGTAATCAAATATAAAATATCACTGCATATTATCTTTACTGTATAAAATAAATAAAGATTAATTGTTATTGAAGTTACAAAAACTATTCAGTCAAGAGCAGTGAGTGATTTCTTTGTTATTTGTTGTTTGATTTAACATTAAACACAGGCAGCAGGAATAGTTTTTTTCCCTATAAGACATGCACGATCCAGTACATATACTCTTACACATGCGCTGTCTTTCTCGACTAATATACGTTCACTTAAGACATAACTGACTATGTTTGCTAGGATACTTGCTAAGACGAGCATGTTGACATAATTTTTGTATGAATTTGTCCGCTGAAGCGCAAGACTTGAAAGAGAACTCAGTATTTACGCGCTGACTGAAATAAGCGTGTGCACGCTTCGGATGAGCGCAGCAGCGCACACAAATCTTCTCACAGCGCGCGCGAGTTCTCTTTCGCGTCTTGTTCTTGAAAGTTTAAATCAGCAAGGCTTAAATGAGTTAGTTTAAACACAGACAGCAACGTGTGCTGTTCAGGTCTCACCTGTATCAACACCCGGGTGATGACGGCACAAATGACAGGACATTAGAGCAGACGGCACTCGCAGTTAACAGTTTAAAAAGAGTGACTGTTTTGTCTACGCTTTCTGATTATCGTTGTTGTAACGTTTTGCGCATCCATCGACTGAAACATACATTATCTGAACTCTGGCTGTGTTTTCCACGTTGCTATTTTAAACAAACCATATTAACCAATAGATGCGTCGTCATTCGAGATGGACCGCGGTGCAAGTGCTTACCAAACCGTAAGTGGAGAACTGTACGGTTCGATTTTTTACTGAGAACCGTTGCACCCCTAATATATCCGAGTTCGGATCGGGAGGTAACGTCCGATTCCGATCGAGTCTGAAACCACGTGATCGGGCCCGATTTCCATTCACGTGATCGGATTCGGACATCCCTACATTCACCTAATACAGTCTCCAGAGTTTTTTTTTTACCTGGGTGAAAGCCTGCTGGCACGGCTCCGTCCACTGGACCGTATCTGGAGCATCCTTTTTAGTTAGATCAGTCAACGAGCTGGTGAGGGCTGAATAATTAGGTACAAACCTTCTATAATATCCCGCCAGCCCGAGGAACTGTCTTACCTCCTTTTTGGTCTTGGGGCGCGGACAGGTCGCAATCGCGGCCGTCTTATCAATTTGGGGACGCACCTGCCCATGCCCCAAGTGGAAGCCCAGATACCTTACTTCCACGCGCCCAATTGCACACTTCTTCGGGTTGGCCGTGAGCCCAGCCGCTCTCAGCGATCTCAGGACGGCTCTCACATGCTGCATATGCCACTGCCAATCATTACTGTAGATAATAATATCATCCAGATAGGCAGCCGCATATGCAGCATGGGGCCGGAGAATTTTATCCATGAGTCGCTGAAAGGTGGCCGGTGCCCCGAACAGCCCGAACGGAAGCAAAACAAATTGGTGTAATCCGAACGGCATCGTGAAAGCTGTCTTTTCTTTGGATAAAGGCGACAAGGGGATCTGCCAGTACCCTTTCGTTAAATCCAGTGTCGAATAAAATCGAGCCGCACCTAGCCGGTCAAGCAATTCGTCCACCCGCGGCATTGGATACGCGTCGAATTTCGACACTGCATTCACCCTGCGATAGTCCACGCAGAAACGAACCGAGCCGTCGGTCTTAGGAACCAAAACTATCGGGCTCGCCCAGTTACTGCTGGACTCTTCTATTACTCCCATTTTCAGCATTGCCTCTAATTCATCCTGAACTACCTTTTTTTGTGTTCAGGTAACCTATACGGCCGGCTGCGAACAACCACGCCCGGCTCCGTCTCGACATGGTGATGAATGAGGTTGGTACGTCCCGGCAGGGGAGAGAACACGTCTGCAAATTCTATTTGCAACTGGGATAAATCAGTGAGCTGGGAGGGCAAGAGGTGATCTCCCCCCGGGACCAGAGCGAGAGATTGAGTTTTTACATTCGTCTCTGGTACGAGATCATCCTCCCCGCTAATCACCGTCGCCAGCATCACTGATTCTGCCTCATTCCATTTTTTCAGGAGGTTGAGGTGATAGATTTGACGTGCCCCCCTCCTGTCGGACTGTACCACCTCGTAATCGACCTCTCCCACTTGCCGTATGACCTCAAAGGGTCCTTGCCACTTTGCAAGTAATTTCGAACTGGAAGTAGGGAGCAATACAAGTACTTTTTCTCCCGGTGCAAATTTACGTAGGTTAGACCGTCGGTTATACAGTTGGCTCTGTCTGTGCTGGGCCTGTAACAAATTCTCCATTGATAGCCGCCCCAAAGTGTGGAGTTTTGATCTCAAGTCCAGCACATACTGAATTTCATTTTTGGCCTGAGATGGTCCGTCCTCTCAAGTCTCCCTGAGGACATCCAGCACCCCACGGGGCTGGCGTCCAAAGAGAAGCTCGAAGGGGGAAAACCCCGTGGAGGCTTGCGGGACCTCTCACACTGCGAATAACAGAGGTTCTAACCACTTATCCCAATTTTTGGCGTCCTCTTGCACGAACTTACGAATCATGGATTTAAGCATGCGATTAAAACGTTCGACCAGCCCGTCCGTTTGTGGGTGAAAGACGCTGGTACGAACCGATTTAATGCCCAATAATTCGTATAGTTCGCGTAACGTACGTGACATAAACGCCGTGCCTTGATCAGTGAGGATTTCTTTTGGAATCCCCACCCGGGAGATTAAGCGAAACAGTGCATCCGCAACACTTTTAGCAGAAATGTTGCGGAGAGCCACTGCTTCAGGATATCGTGTTGCATAATCAACAATGACTAATGCAAAGCGATGTCCCCTTGCTGATCGTTCTAATGGCCCGATGAGGTCCATACCAATTCTCTCGAAGGGGACCTGCATTAATGGAAGCGGGCGCAATGGCGCTTTTGGGGTGGCCGGTGGGTTCACCAACTGGCATTCACGACAAGACGCGCACCACCTGCGTACATTCTCGTGAATGCCCGGCCAGAAAAACCGGGTCATGAGACGATTTAGTGTCGCTGCCTGTCCCAAATGCCCCGCCGCCCCAGCCTGGACGTCCGCTTGCTTACCCATATTTCGCGATTATAAAAGATAGGTTGTATCGAGTGACCCAAGACACTCAGACAAAAGAAGATACAACCCAGTTATTAGTACCAAAGAGCCGCAGGGAAATGCTTTTCCACGAGGCTCATTCTCAGGAGCGGGGTCCGTCCCGGCAGCAGGGAGTCCCGCCCCCTTGGCACGCCACCAGATGATCCTCCGCCAGTTGGATGGCTGAGTCCAGCGACGTGGGGCGGTGGCACTGGACCCACTCGGCCGTCTTTTTCGGGAGCCGAGTGATGAATTGCTCCAGCACCACGCAATCGACGACCAGGTCCACGTCGCTTCCCTCAGCCAGCAACCATTTGCGGCACGAGTCCCGGAGCTGCTGGGCCAACGTGAAGGGCCGGCCGGACTCACCCAGGTCGAGGGAGCGGAAGCGCTGTCGGTGCTGCTCTGGGGTCCGACCGACCCGCTGGACGATGGCCCACCGTAGGTCTTCATAGACCAGGAGGTTCGGGACGGGGAGCTGCTGTTCCGCCACCTGTGCTTCTCCTGAGAGGAGCGGGACCAGCCTCATCGACCACTAGTCCCGCGGCCATTTACACGCCTCCGCGGATCTCTCGAAGAGGTCTAAGTACACCTCTGGATCATCCAGTGGACCCATCTTATTTAATGGCAGGTGGACAGGCACAGCGGGCTGCTCGGTGGGCTGTTCGGTGGGCGCCCGGGGAACCTCCCGGTCAATCCAGCTCCGGAACGCCTCGCAGTCCTCCTGCTGGGTCTGCAGAATGGCTTGGAAACACCGCTCCTGTTCGCCTCTTAACTCCAGCAGGGCCTGTTGTTGCTCGCGGTGCAGGACCGCGAGGGACGCGATGATGTCCGCAAATGTGGGGGAGGACGAAGATTGCATGGCGACGTGCTCACCGTCTTCCTTCTCGGGTTTCGGCACCAGTGTAGTAGGGTTTCGGCAGCCGTTTTACCTCTGCACTTATTCTTATTCTCCCAAACCCCGACATTACCTTCATCATGGAGGTCGATGCCTCAGATGTAGGAGTTGGAGCTGAGATGTCCCAAAGGGGTGAGGACAACAAGCTGCACCTTTGTGCATTCCTTTCCCGCTGCCTTACACCGACTGAGAGGAACTATCACGTGGTGGATCGAGAGTTACTGGCAGTTAAGCTAGCGCTTGAAGAGTGGAGGCATTGGCTTGAGGGGGCCAAACACCCATTCCAAGTGCTTACGGACCAAAAGAACTTGGAACACATTCAGCAAGCTAAGTGACTCAACCCCCACCAGGAACGTAGGCCCTTATTCTTCAACCGATTCCAGTTCATCTTATCCTATCGCCCCGGCTCCAAGAACCTAAAACCTGATGCATTGTCCTGAGTTTATGTAAACACTCCTCAAGAAGATTCCATTACACCAATTATCCCCAGTTCCAAAATAATAGCTCATAACAGGTGGGAGGTGGGAAGTACTGTGAAACAAGCCCAAGCCAGAGAACCTGACCCAGGAGGAGAGCCTACTAACTGTCTGTTTGTCCCAAAAGCTGTCCGCCCCCAGATCCTCCAGTGGGGCTACTGCTAATGACTCACTTGTCATCCTGGCACTTCTCGTACCCTTGAGTTCCTCCAGAGACGGTTTTGGTGGCCAACTATCAAGGAGGATGTCACAACATTTGTAAACACCTGTCCCACATGCAACCAAAGTAAAGCCTCTCACTGTTCACCCACTGTTCTACTGCACCCTCTTTTAATACCACACAGACCTTGGTCTCATCTTTCCATGGATTTTATCACTGGACTACCACTATCACAGGGCAACACCACTATCATGATCATAGCTGATAGATTCTCCAAGGCCACCCAGTTTATTCTCTTTCCCAAACTGCCCTCTGCAAAAGAGACTGCTGAATTGATTATAACCCATGTCTTTCGAGTCTTTGGCATTCCTCAAGACCTCGTCTCTGATCGAGGACCCCAATTTTTCTCTCATTTCTGGCGGGTGTTTTGTCAATCTTTGGGGGTTTCAGTGAGTCTATCTTCTGGGTTCCACCCAGAGTCCAAAGGCTTAACCAAGATCTTGAGACTACCCAGAGGTGTATGGCAGCTAACAACCCATCCTCTTGGTCTTCCTTCATCATGTGGGCAGAATATGCTCACAACATCCTTTGCTCCTTTGCTACAGGCATGTCCCCTTTCGAGTGCCAGTTTGGGTATACTCCTCCACTATTCCCTGAGCAAGAAGTAGAAGCTGCTGTTCCGTCCACTCAACAGTTCGTCAAGCACTGCCGCCAGACATGGAAAAAGGCCAGACTCAAGCTCCTTAAGGTCTCTCAGCAGTGCCAGCCCCAGGCTAATCGCAGACGCAGATCTGCCCCCACTCTGCGCCCTGGTCAAAGAGTCTGGCTCTCCACCAAGAATTTCCTAAACTTTCCCAGAGGTTCATCGAGCCCTTTAAGATTTCCAGGAAAGTTAACCCAGTTACTTATCATTTATACTTGCCTAAGTGTTTAAGGATAAATCCCACTTTTCATGTCTCGCTGTTAAAACCTGTTTTGTCTTCTCCTTTTCTTGTAAAAGGTAAACCTCCCCCTCCTCGTATGATCGGTGGCCAGCCAGCCTACACAGTCCACTGAATACTGGATGTCCATCGAGTATGTGGGTCCCAGCAGTAAAATGAAAATTAAGAAAATAATTCTTACTATATAGATTTATATTTTTAATTTACGAACCACTGTGTAGTCTTCAAACATTTTAATCTTAATTAATCTAAAAAATAAATAAATAAATAAACAAAAACAAAACAAATTATAACATTCCTGTACAACACACCTAAACTAGCATCCAAATATCAGTAGAGTAATTAGTAAAGTTTTCCCCAGTCTACATTGTACACATAATAAAAATATCTAAAACATAAAAAATGTTCCTTTATTCAAAACATGCAGCCAGACCAGTAACTTGCAAATGCTAACTGCTAATTTCGATTAGCACAATCAAACACAACTCAACAATTTTAATTATATAACATCACACCCAGTGTCACTGTGTAAGTTATTTAATCTGATTATATTACACTATCGATTAATGTATATTAAACAATTCAGAAATTTTAAAATATGAGAAACAAGCACCAACTCACCATTCCATGTGATTCTCCCCTCAGAACATGAACACTCAAAAAATTTCATACTACTCATTATTTTAAGTAAAGGATAATTGAATCTACTGAGTTTAATATCTTTCAGTTCTAAAAAGTTGTCGTTACTTAGTTAAACTCAGCAAGGTCAACAAACTTACTCAAAATAAGTTAAAATCACTTAATTTTATTAGTAAGATCATCATTTACATTTTACAGTGTGATGAACAATTTTAGCTTAGGTTTCAGTAAATCATACTGCACATCTTCCATGGTAGCTTACATATTTCATTGGTATTCCTTGTGACCCTGATGATTTACTTCAACATTGGTGATGCAACGGTTATGACTCTCCAAGAGTCTTCCCACACAATGCAGCAATAATAACCTCCCTAACAAGGTCTATAGTGCTTGCTTTGACCCTAATGTATTTATTAATTTAATGGATTAATTGCGGGTGAGAGAACAGAAAATAGCATGTCTGTCAGTCTTGTTTGCTTTATGCCTCAGGCTATCAAAGATAGTTTTTATTTTCTCCTTTAGTGTTGAGTTTGATCATGAGATTCAAACCATTTTGTTTCCAACAGAGCGTGGTAAAATGAGTCTAGTTTCCTAGAGAAAGCTGTTCTATCTTTGTGCTCTTCCTTTCTTTTGTAAACAACAAGATATATTGACTCCTCTGTTATCAATATTATTGACTGTCAGGAGAAAATATATATCACTATCTGTTGTTTTATTCAATGCAAGATCATTAGCTATATTGAATGGGTGTATAGTTAAAATATATGGCAGATATAATATGTCAACTTTATTTTTCTTCACAATAATAACAGGAAAGTGATGATGCAAATTTGATCAAATATTAGACTAATTCTGCTGTAAAGCAGAATTAGAAAGACAATAATGTCATTATTTAGTTCGAGTCTGTTCAATAATTGTGTAAATCTCATTCTTCATTATTTATATATGAATTTATCATAAGTTCTAAAGTTGGAATTTTGAGATATAACCTTGGAAAAAATTGAAAAAATAAACCTGCAATTTTGAGGGGAAAAAGTCAGAATTGCAAGATAAAAAGTCACAATTACTGTTATTTTTAAATCCGTGTTGGAAACAAGCTTCTATACAACACAGTAATGTTGTTATTCAGCTCTAGTCATGTTGATTCAATTCAGTTCAATAACTGGATCAGGATATTAAGTGCCCCCAACTAAGCAAGCCAAAATAAAAACACAAGAAAATTAATGACGCATATTTTATCAAATATGAGATTGTAATTCTGCTGTAAAGCAGAAGTAGCAAGACAATAGTTTATTATAGTTTATTTTTCAGCTTGTCTAGCTTATGGAAGCTAGATTCTGCTACAGAATAAAAAAAATAAAACTAACTTTTTATCCCACAATTCTGACTTTTTTCTTGCAATTTAGAGATTTAAACTTAATATAAGTTATGAAGTCAGAGTTAAAGAGTCAAAGATTTAAACTCGTGATTCTGAGAGTTGCAATTCTGAGAAATAAAGACAGAATTGTGAGATATAGACTTGCAAACAGCAAAATCCCCAGAGTTAAATCAACTCTGCTCAGAGAACATGTGTCTCTACATAGAGTTAAAATAACACTGAAGCACAGTTAAAGTTAATGGGATAATATGCTGTTTGTGGAGTTGTTTAATCAGATCTTGAGATTTAATGTCTTTTATCTTCAGCTGAGTTCATCTAAGACTGTGGCTGGAAGTCAGTTGTAGTTCTTGTGTTTCTCTTCAGTGATTCTGCTTGTTAACAGCAGGTGTTCATCACTACTGCTCAATCGTCTCTTAATTAATCTTTAATTATTTCATTAACTTTAACTCTGCTTCAGTGTAACTTTAACACTATATAGAGAGGGACCATATGTACTCTGAGCAGAGTTGATTTAACTGAGGATTTTGCTGTGCAGTTGTGAGATATAAAATACAAATTGTGAGATATAAACCCACAATTAAATTACATTTTAATTATATAAAACCACAATTTTGAGAAAAAAGACAGCTTAAAGTCAGCAATTGTTCTAATGTTTTAGCACAATTGTCTGTTTATATCTCACAATTCTGACTTTATAACTCGCAATTGCAAGAAAAAAGTAAAAATTTGGGAGATAAAACCCGCAATTAGTTTTATTTTTTAATCTGTGTTGAAAACAAGCTTCTATATAAAACAGTATTGTTGTTATTCCGCTCGAGCCAGTTAATATTGATTCAATTCAACTACGTTGATTTAACGCAACTAAACAAGCCAAAATAAAAACAAGACCAACCTTTTTTTAATTTTAGAAATTTTTTTTGCTGGATGAATGTTCATCCGACAATGTTAGTAAGGTCACTAAACTGTGAGAGTTTGGGTCTTCTCACAAAAATATGAATGTTATTCAGCTGACCTTTATACAAGAACACATACAAAGAAACACATTGTGTTCTTCATCCTTGGGGAAACTGAGAGCTGTTGAACTAATTGCTATCAGTTCTGAAGATTAATGTGTCTTTGTAATTTCAGTCTTTGTAGTAGACTGAGACTCACTGACTTTGTAGCATGACGAGACGATGAAGACAACTCTAGTTTAAGCACCGTTTCTAACTCTGATTTTTATATACATTGAGTAATCAAAGCTTAATAAAATGAAATACAAACTATAGCTTCAGTGTGTTTCCACATGTGTGCATTTGAAGAAAGGCTTGAAATTCATCCGAGCACCTAGGAAGACGATGAATATTTTGATAATCATTTGTTTGGAGTCTGCTTATCTGTGGCTGATAAGCCCCAGAGGACAAATATTGCAGGAGAAAACACGAGATCGTTTTTGGCATGAGAACTGGAAAAACATCTTCCATTTTTAATGTGTGTGCCTCTTAATCATTGCCCACTGTGCATGTGATTTCAGTTTTTAGGCCTTGGTATATGTGTAATTAAGTTTTAACTGGGGTCAAACTTCATGAACTAACAGAAATGATTTTTGCTACAAATAATAATCAGGGCAGCTTTTCCCAAAAGCATCGTAAGCCTAAGTTGAAACCATTGAAACCAATGAAGCTACGATCAACTTAAGCTCATGAAAGTGAAATTGATGTCTTGTAATAAAAAATAAATATATGCTAGGAGTGTTTTCTGTCTCCTACTATATTCCAGTCTTTGTTCCTCCCCTGGCTTAGGTTGAGTATCCTGCCTCCAAAGTGCTTTGGTTTCACTCTGTAGTTCCTAGGTTGAGTATATTGCTCCCCTTTCAGGGTTTTAGGCAATTTGCTGAGCTTTACTCCCAGGGATGCCCATCTCAGGTCCAGTGAGTCGGTATTGCCTTTTTGCAGTCCTTCTCACAGGTTTCTTCCTCTCTGAGGAAGCTGGTACAAATTCTTTCATTTCAGACAGGTTGATGGCCTAACTAGCCCTTGTCTGGGCTGGTTCGGCCTCTATGGTGGCCTTCGGGGTTGACTTTTGTCCCACTAGTAAGTAACTGGCCAGTGTCCTCTAGGTCCACTGGCCATTCTCCTTTAAAGCAACCCCTTCTTTTGAAGCCGTTGGTTCCAACCCTTTGAGCGGCCTTCACTCTGTGGAGGCCTCTTTGAGGCTTTTTAGTTTGGGCAGTGGCCGTAGGGAGTTGTGTCACTGACAGCCTGTGAGCCGGGGTTGAGTGCTTTGCTCTCTTCTCAGCCATTTTGGCATGCACTACCATCAGCATGGCGGCATGGGTATTCCATTCCCCATATGCGTTCTAGGACGCAATGCAAGTTCCCTCTTGAAAGGGAACGTCTCGGGTTACGACTAACCCTGGTTCCCTGAGAACAGGGAACGAGACACTGCGTCTCGTTGCCATGTCTTTGGGCTGCCTGCTAGTCACTTCAGACGAATAGCGGATGTCACGTTCTCTAGGCGCCCCTTATATACTGTCTGGTCACACTAGTATGATGTCATAGGCTGTCGCCAGCCAATAGAATTGCCGTGATTCAACTTTCACTTCAGACACCTGTCACATGAGGGCGTTCCCCATATGCATTCTAGGATGCAGTGTCTCATTCCCTGTTCTCAGGGAACCAGGGTTACAGTCGTAACCCAAGACGTTTTTAGTGTTGTAACTCTGCATAACTCAGTCATTAGAGTAAGTACATGGAACATGTATAACAAGGATACCGTAAAATAAAGTGTTACCACGGTTTCACTCAGAAATGAGTCGTAAATACGATAAAGTTGGTTAAAACAATTTCAGGCAGACTTTAAAAATCTTTTGGCCAGGGTTGCATGTTAAGTTTCCAAGAGTTCACTCTAAAGGACACAAAAACCATAAGTAATTTGTTTAATAAAATAGGCAAATGCATCAATGTAAAAATTTAATGCCGAAACAAGCATATAACTATATAAAAGAAATAAAAACATACAACCTTGCAGCTGAAGGGGAAAAGGATAGACACCAGCAAATATACAAAAAGTTTGAAAAATCAGTGCTTTTCAAAACAAGAGAAAAAAAAAATTAAAAATGTACAGTATAGTTCATGCTTTAGATAAATCTTTAATGCCAAAGAAATTGTAAAAAAAAAAAATGCATTGAAAAATGTGGGATTTGCAAAATCATTACATAAAACATACTGGGCAAACAACTTAAAATTGGGGACAAACTCTTAAGCTGCATTTCAGCTGCTTTTTCACAGAGCAATCCCAACAGATTGTCTTTTCAATAGGGAACGTCATTTAGAGGAAAAAAGCCAAGTTCCTGCCTAGACTGCTCCCACGAAAAGAAAACACTTCAAGTCAAAGAATCTTTCCTTTATGTTTACAGGTGAGCAGTGCTATTTTTCCAGTTCCAACTTTAAACATATTCAAAATCACCAGACAAAGTGAAGTATAAAATTCTCATATTTTGCACTTTTAAACCATCAATGTGCCTCTTGCACAGAAAGACAGAAATTAACAAAAACAAAAAGTCTTAATCCTCTTCTCCTCCAAACATGTCTGCCAGCTTCTTGAAGCGTGGGCCCCAGTCATTGAGAAAGTCATAGTCCTGGTCATGTCCTGAGCTAGAAGAGTTGATGGAGCTGAGCGAACCGGCATCGGAGCCGCCTCCTTCATAGTCAAACACCAGGAGGGAGTCGTAGGGGGGCGCTGTAGGGTCATTATCCGCAGCATTCAGATTCTACCGTACAAAGAATTGTGTTACTGTCATACTTAAACCTTGCTTTAAGAGGAATTCTCTTAATTGATGTTCCACAAAGTAACAATCACTTACATCATCAATGAATGTGCCAATCTCCTCAGGGTTGGCTGGTCGAGATCTATACCGAGGTGCTGGCATGAAAGTGGGCACCACATCGTTTCTGAACACTTCAGGTCTGTTGTCCAAGCCTCGATGCAACACACTCAGATCATAGTCCTGTGTAGAAAGGGTGTTCGGTATTTAAAAAGAACTGCAAACAGGAAACCATCTACTACATAACAGCAGACAGTTGGTCAGCATGTAATCACTTTCACACACCTTGCATTTACAGCACATCAACATCAGTGTAATTGCAACAGCAGGTATGCAGCAAGCATTCACACTAAGAGTGTTCCTGTTGACAATGTGCCTTTTACAATGCGCATTCATGTTTGCTTTTACAATGCGCATTCATGTTTCCTTTTACAATGCGCATTCATTAGACGAGTCACTATGAGTGGAGCATTGCAACTACAAACTACAGCTGCACTGTTAATCATTAAGTGGTGGGTTAGAGTTAAATGATCTTATTCTTAAATGACGAGTCATTAGGTAAATTAAAACTGACAAGTACGATCACAACGAACATTCAGATCAGAGTTCTGATCCCAAAGAGAGCAGTTGTCATGTATAGGTAGATTCACAAAGTCTTTTCAACCACACAGTATCATTTCTGTCTTACAATCATTCAAATTAAATCACAGAAGTACTGGGATAAATGTTTATAGTTCGGATATAAAGTGTCTACGGTAGCTATCAAAATGGTTATCACCTTTTTAAAGTAACCTGATGCTTCCAATAACTATCAACTATATCATTACACCAGTAGGTGGCAAGAGAGAGAGTAGGTGGCTCTTTTTGAGAGAGTCATTGAATCATTTATTAAACCAGATAAAAAAAATATTTTCTAAACAGACTGGGGCAATTAACATTTTGCCAAAACCTCTACTAAATGCACAGCTATAGATTGCTTGCATCACTTCAGTCAGACTTAAGGCGACCTCACACACGATATTTGGCTGGATTTTGCCAAACTTCCAAGCTCGGTGACAAAACCCCCAGATCACGACCAAATCGGAGCCCATAGCCAAATCTCTTTGCCATTATCACATTATTTTGTAGAATGTGTGTGTGACACAACAAGACCATATGGGCAGGGTGAGGTTTTTCCAAAAGACAATTTCATAAAATGGTAAACCTCACATTTCAACATTTAAAACCATTTCCTAAAAAAAAAAAAAAAAAAAAAAGTCGATTCAGCAACCTACTGGCATAATCAAAGTTCCAAACATAGGCTTGGGGGGAGCCTAATCATTCAGTCCTGTCAATCATTATGAGCCTACACTGATGAGCCAAAACTTTATTACCAGTCACATGCAAAGTGAATATGACAGATCTCCTAACAAGGCCACATGTGTCTGGGTAGATTAGATGGTAAGCATACAATCAGTTCTCGTAATCAATGTGTTGGATGCAGGAGAAATGGGCAAAAATAAAACCCTTGAATTTGAAATGGGCCAAAATGTTATTGCAAGGCGACTAGTTCTGAGTATCTCTGAAACAGCAAGGCTTATGTGTTGCTCCCGGTCAGCAGTGGTGAGAATTGACCAACTGTAGTCCGAGGGGGGACAAACCACAAACCGGCGACAGGGTGTCAGGCACCCAAGGCTCATTGATGCACAAGGGCAATGAAGGCTATTCCGAATGGTCACAATGGAGACAACAGAAGGCCTACTGTGGCACCAAGTACTCTGGATCAAATTTATCATGACTTGTATAAATCTCATGTTTTGCTATCTAGGATCACCTGATCCATCTTTTATGCCAGTTTTTTAAAGAAACATTGGATTGGATCACTGTGATCCAAATACCAAATTTCAGGTTTACCAAATCCTGTTTACCAGAGCCTTAAATGGAACCAACAGTGTAGCCTACTGGCTTAGCAAACAACAACAGGTAGGCAAAATACCGCTGGCCACAAATAGCCATTGTTTGTTTTACTTGTAAGGAACAGAAACTCTATAACAAATTTAGGAATGTAAAATGTTTATTAATGATAAATAAAACAATTCTATCCAATAAATATAAAAGATGTATCTCCATCTGCAATTTTTTCTGCTGCAATTTGGTAAGATTTATTCTTTACCCAGTTCAATTTGTACTTCTGCCCTTTCGGTTTCCCGTTTCAGAAGCAACTCATAGCTCATCCTAGTTTGTAGCTGAGGAACGTTTGTGTTCTCTTGTAGGAACATCTTGGACTGTATTCATTACATCCACCGGGGATCTATCTTCCTCAATCACTCTAGTTAAGTCCAGGACAAACATTTCCTCTGCAGGAGAATTTTGCTTGCATTCTTCTGAAGTCCTAGTCTCTGTAATTGTGGCCTCTTCATCTGCTTCTATACCTTCAATGCCATGCAGAGCCTCTGATTTTTCTCCTATGATATCAAGGACCACATCAGTGAAATCACCCCTCTTATATGGCTTGTTACCCGTTTGGGGGTTCACGGCTTAAATAAGTCTTTCGTTGCCTTGGCCCTAAGATTCTTCCATCGCAACATGACTTGTTTTATGGTCCTCTTTTGGCCAGACCCCATGGCATTGACATGATTGGTTATGTCTTCTCAAATGTTGCGTTTTCCTTTTTTGGTCACTTCTCCACCCTTTACTGGGCTAAAATCTTTTACTATCGAGGCAAAAATTGTCCCGAACACCCTCCAGCAGTGCACAGGTTTCTGCTACAGTGAAATTAGGCCCTTTTGGGTCCATGGTTCAAACTCTTGGTGTAGCCAACACTGCTCTTAAAAGTCTTGAGCATCATTGCTTTGGCTTGTGCTCAATTAGGCTTACACCAATCAGCTTATTGCTGGTTAATGGGTGACCCCATTTAAACAAGTCTTTGCACCCATTTCTCTTAGCCTACAGAGGCATCCACATGGCGGGTACTGCCAATCATTGTCTGATAGTTTTTCCATCAGCTGTCACATTAGTTATGTCCAGCATATCCATTTGCTGCATCAAATTCATTTTTAAAAAGTTGTTTAGGTTCGTTATTGAAGTACTGTGTCATTCACCGTACTGTAAAATTCTCTCACCGGTGAATGACACCATGTAATCCAATAACGTTGTCTATGGTCGTCTCGCTTCTGGACTGTGCGTGTATGTTTTGAGGCGGTGTGATTTTGGACAACAATTTGCAGGGAGGGCGGGACGTACACTTCAATGCTAGCAGGCTAAAGTTAGCATTTTCCCAGAACACCTGTCCATCCCAGTCCATGCCTTGGCAGGTCAGCACTGTTTTGGCAGCAAGCGGAAGAACAGCAGCTTATTAGGCAGGTGGTTAAAGTTATACAGGAAAGTAGTCATTGTGCCACCACAGTGGCAATTCTTCCAGCATTCTTCCACCTCTACATCTCTTTTACCAAACGTTTGGCTGTAACATTCACCACATCGTTTCACACTGTACAAGTTTGGCACAGCACGGCTTTCACAGTGTTAACCCCGCATTGCAAACCCTGCTACAAAGCAGGGTTTCATAACTCCAGGTAAAAAGCAGCACTAACCCTGCTTCCAAAGTGTGAAATGTTCCTTTACCCTGGGTTAAAAGCGGTGTTTAGAATAACCCAGGGTTAAATGCAGTGTGAAAAGCCCTACTCTGTAGAACCTTTAGTTGTGCTCAGAGCTCAGCAAATCAATTTGCCATTAAGGTGAAATACTGAAAACTTACTTTGAAACGTGCAGCACTCGAATTTACAATTAAATCATAGTCTATTGAAGTTTAATAAGCAGTTACATTGTTATATCACAATTCCTTTTTCTGTTCACAATTTAAGATCTCTTGAAATAATCCAGTCCTTTTTTGTACCATTTATATATCTTGGTACAAGTTATTATTGTTATTATTATTATTATTATTATTGTTATTATCATCATCAACTTTTTATTTGATAGAAATTAATTTAAGTCTAAGACATTTTAAGGACCCATAGGGACCCTGAACCTAGTGTACTGTGAGCACCACAGCGATTCAGGTAGTAAATCACTGGACCTTGAATAAAGTCTCATAAGAACTTTCCGAGGGCAAGTAGGTCACCCCATTATTTCACAAATGCTTATACAGCAAAAAGACATGTTGCTTTTGCAAAAGCCAAGTAACAGCAAGTTTGTCTGTCAATATTCAGTATTAAAATTAACCAAACAAATACAAGATGAATTCAGCCATGAAAAACTCATAAACCCCCCCTTTTTTTTTCAAATTAAAACCAACCTGATCATCTTCTCCACCACCTTCCTCATCATAATAGTAGATGTTGTCCCTTATATCATCTTCAGCAAGGAGAGGTTCTTTTTTGGTGCTACTTTTCCTCCTCATGAACAAGAGCAGAAGAAGGGCGAGCACTGTAGTATAAAAAGGAACAACTTATTTACCCTAAAGAATTCAGCAGTATCAATAATGAACTAAGAAAGATCAAAAAGGGACTAAAAAAATGGTCAAGGAAAATTGGATTGCTATTAATCTTATGGCAGGAGTTCAATTCAAAGAGTGAAACAGCTTCTTAGTATGAGTCACCTTTTCTGCAGTATAAAGTATGTACATTAAACTTTCTGTAGGCATTCAAAATCTGGAAGACTAACTACACACACAGACACACGTATATAAATGCATGGGAGAAATTACATACATAGCAGAAGCAAGATTGCTCCTAGGATTCCAAGAACTCCAGATAGTGGTATTCCTGCTATCTGTTTGTCAGTACATTTGACATCATCTCCTTCACAGTCACACACAGATACTTGAATGGTGCTATCCTGAAACAGACTCTCCCGATCAAAAACTCTCAGGACAACATTGTAGTCACCCTGCTCCAATGTAGACTTCAGTTTCAGAAAGACACCGGTTGCTAAAATGGGCACATTATAATAGTTAGACATGTAAACCAAGCCAGCCAGATATTTTAATGTGTAACATATGAAAGAATGATTAATTTCTCCTTAAAACATTAGTAATTGCTCACATGTGTCGTTCATCACGGTGGACCAATTTTTACTGGTTTCTCCTTGAGTCTCAACAGTAAAGGGACCAGCAAAAGGAGGGTCATCTTTGTCCGTTATAGAGAGAAGCACTGGGGTTGAACCACGATTGCACATTTTTGTATTTCTTTCATTAATGACAGGAGCGTTGTCATTTACATCCGACAATTCAATTATCAGGGTTCCAGTACCAGTTGCTGGAAGCTTATCTGAATACAAGCACAGACATTAGAAAAAGGCTATGCTAGCAAGAAATCTTCTAAAAAAATAAATAAATAAAATTACCATCATCCACAGCCAGAATGATAGCTTTGTATTTGCCATCTTTGACATAGGAAGACTCTCTATCCATAGGTTTCCTGACTTTAATAATTCCAGTGTCTTGATTTACACTCAGCCAGCCGTCAGGATCATTGCCAATTTTATACCTGTGAGGAACCAAAACATGCAAGTTAAAACTACAAATGTTCAGCAAGAACTACGTAATTAAGCATTGCCTGGAAATTGAAAATTCAAAAGATACACAGGCATGCTGTAATTTAATTTGTGGGTAGAAGAGGTTTGATATTGGAAGGGATAAATGGCCTTGAAAGGTATCTGCTAAACAGTAGCTAAGATAGTTCTCAGTGGTTTCTAGTACTAGTGAGGCTGTATGACCCCAAATAAAAAAAAATAAAAAATTCATGAACTCCTTCCATGCAAATCTATGCTATTTTTGTTAGCTACAAGATCTGAATCTCTAAAGAAATCATTCAGAATTTTTAAAAGGAATAATGAAATTTTGGAGATTAGATTGCCTGGGAGGGGAAAAAATTGCAACATTTCTTACATTATCTTCTGTGATTTTCCAATATCTGGATCAGTGGCTGTATAAGAAACCAATTCCGTATCAACCGGTGAATCTTCAGGTTTGTAAATGATCTTCTCCTTTGGATTAAACTCTGGAGGCTCGTTCACATCTTCTACATTCACCGTGACTGTGGCAGTGGAAGTGACCAAAGAACCGACAAACGGCTCCTCGTTCTCAACAATCACAGACAGAATGTATTGCTTGTTCTTCTCAAAGTCCAGAGGCTGAATGGAAAAGAAAGGGTCTTTTACTAAAGTTAAATCATCACAACCAATCGCCTGTGCAAACACATGAGCAACACACAGTACCTTTACAGTGGTGATGACGCCCTCTAGCTGGCTGGGTCCAGTACTGACACTGAAAAACCCACCCTTGTCTCCGCTAATAATGCGATATTTGGTTGACCAGGCAGGAGATCCCTCTTCATCTCCATCAGTAACTGTAAGTTTGGCCACTTCAGCTCCTACTTTATTCTCTGGGACAGATACAGTGTGCTAAAACAAAGAGATGTATGGTGCATATGAGTATTAATAAAGTTAAAACACTATTATAACATTCTGAATATATCAATATACATTACCGAGGTTTGGTCAAACTGAGGTGCGTTATCATTGCTGTCAGTCACAGTAATAACAGCTGTGCCAGTGGTTTGATAACCTTTTCCTTCCATATCAGTAACGACAACGGTCAAAGTGTATTTGGGCCATTGCTGAAAAGTGAAGAGGTTTTCTGGTGAGACTGGTTAACATTAAATAATTCTTTATCACTGTGAGATTCATTCATCAGATTTTTCACCTCTTTGTCCAAACCTAAAGAATTCACATAAATTCCTCCAGTAACAGGGTTGATTTGAAACATGTTTGGATTTGGTGATTCTGGTTCTTGCTTGATAATTGAGTATCTGATCACACCATTGTCAGTATCTGGATCATCTGCATCAGTGGCTGTGACTGTCATAAACTCATGACCTTCAGTGAGAGAAGAATAAAAACTGATTAGGTGGTACAAGCTGAAAAGGAATTTGTGGGGGGAAAACTGCTTAAAAAAAAAAAAAAAAAAAATTCACCTACCTTTCTGAGCAGCTTCAGGAACATTTCCATTGAATGGATTTTGAGTAAAAACAGGCCTATTATCATTTTGGTCCAGCACATTTACAATAATTTCCATTGGCTTTTCTCCTACATTCGCATCAACTCCAGTAGCATGAGCTTCAAGCTAAAGACAGGAGAAGAAATACAGGCATGTTAAGAGGCAAATATCTGGGGTCGTTTGAAAACACATTTAAATCAAAAGTAGAGTCGTATCTTTTAGTCCATGTCTTTTAGCTTTTGACACAAGTGTAGTCCTAAGAAAAATGTACTTCATTTTTAGTATACACACTAGGGGTGTAACGGTACATGTATTCATATAGCTATTATATTTCTGTAGAGTTTTTGCTTCAAAATTATGTAAAAATTATAATGCCTACTTCTTACAAAAACTAAATCAATATATTGTGTTATAAGACACTTTGTCAAGAAACAGTATGCGTGGAGGCATGAATCATCATGAATAATGGCTCATTTACACCTGAGAAGACAAAAGAATTGCTTAAAGAACCTCTAATGGTGCTGCATAATAATGAGGCCTTTCAGTCAGGTAGGCTGTGAAAAAAACCCTCTGTAATCATGTCTCAGCTCAATTTAAAATAATGGTATTCTATTATATTCTTTAAAATATAATGTATTTCTGTGATGCAAAGAGTCTGAATATAGGTTTTTAGTTTAAAAGCATTCACATTTGGAGAAATATTGATGGATTCTCATACGTTTATGTCAATTTTCTATACAGAAGAGTTATATTTATTCTATATTCATTGTTATCACTATGAGCGCTGGTGTTTTCAATTCATACTTGCAGCCGGAGGGCGCTCTGTGCACATTTAGTCCACAAATTATTCTAAAGAAGAAGAAGAACCAGGAACTAACGGCATGTCTTCCAGAGGTCGCTAACATACAGGCTTTTACATACAGATAAACACTTTAAGACAATAAATACACGATTGAGACGATGAATGCCTGTATTGACTCAATTTGCGTCTGAATAGCTAGGGCTGTCGCGATAACCGCAATTTCGTAATACCGCGCTTTTTACGAGCCAACCGCAGAACACTGCAAAAACCGCAGCAACTGCGATATTTGCATGTTTTCTATTTTTTGAAAGGCTATGTCCTTCTCGTTTTACACTTCATACACGTGTACTAAATATTAAATAAGGTAATAATGATAGCATAATGTGTACCATGGTGATTTGTACAGAGGCTCCGTAGATTTGCACTAAACAAGCCTAAACAGACAGTGAATGTGAGAGAGATCGACTGAGCGCGTGCGATTACCTGCGTCTGTCCTTCAGGCCGAGATATATTCGTGAAAAAAAGTTGTCGTGTCCAAGGATAGCGAAATCTCTGCCTTAGCATTGAAGCATTACTGGTCAGCTGAGCCTTATAAAGTGGCGCTCAACGTTAAAATGATTTCAACAGCTTGTTTCATTTCATCTCTCTTGGAATGAATCTGCGTTTTTGAACGTGCAGTTGAATGAACGGTTTAAAGACTCAAAAACAGTCCCTTGCCGCCACCTTGTGTCACAACAATGTAACTGCACTGACTGACAGCCCGTCTAGAACGCGCAGAGATGAGTAACGTTAGTTCTGCTTATACTCGTGAAATAGCAGAAAGTCTTGTTTAGTCAGATTCGATGATCGGAACTAACTATTAAACATACAACAGCTCTACCATCTTATTGTCAGGTTTATGTTCTGTTTTGTAGACCCTTATTTTGACATTCTCTTTACTTCAATGCGCTTTTTAGTTTTGTTATTGAATATGATCTCTCTCATATATATATATATATATATATATATATAGCGGTAATACCGCATATCGCGCTATTGAGCCACTCAAAAATACTGCAAGGGAAATTCCTTAACTGCGACAGCCCTATGAATAGCGCTCGTTCCGTGGGCGTGGCCGCATTAGCGGATAATGAGCTGAATCACGGATTTCTGACATGTCTCTTTTCATACAGATTAAATAAACAGAATTTGTTTTCGATTCGACTTACACGATTTAAAACCTGACATTTCAACATGTCTTTAGACCTAAGTTTATTTTTTTGTGATTAAAGGGATAGTTCACCCAAAAATGAAAATTTGATGTTTATCTGCTTACCCCCAGTGCATTCAAGATGTAGGTGACATTTTTTCTTCAGTCGATCACAAATGATGATTTTTAACTGCAACCGCTGCCCTCTGTCATTCAAATAATTGCAGTAGATGGGAACTTCATCTATAAGAGTGAATAAACCTTGCTTAGACAAATCAAAATGAAACCCTGCAGCTCGTGACGACACATTAATGTCCTAAGACATGAAACGATCGGTTTGTGAGAGAAACCGAACAGTGGTGTATTAGAGGTAAAAAATTATATAAATACTATGTCCTACTCCGTTCAGCTTCCGGTGAGTGAGGTCAGATCGCGCTCTGACAACGGAAGTGATGTCTCGCGCTCATTGAAGTATATGGGAGAGACATCACTTCCGTTGTCAGAGCGCGATCAGACCTCACTAGCAGGAAGCTGAACGGAATTGGACATAGTGGTGTATTAGAGGTAAAAAATGATATAAATACTGTTCGGTTTCTCACAAACCGATCGTTTCATGTCTTAGGACATTAATGTGTCGTCACGAGCCGCAGGGTTTCATTTGGATTTGTCTAAGCAAGGTTTATTCACTCTTATAGATGAAGTTCCCATCTACTGCAATTATTTGAATGAGAGGGCAGCGGTTGCAGTTAAAAATCATCATTTGTGATCGACTGAAGAAATATGTCACCTACATCTTGGATGCCCTGGGGGTAAGCAGATAAACATCAAATTTCCATTTTTGGGTGAACTATCCCTTTAACACTAAGTTATAGTTCATCAGATTAAACTTTGTTCAGAGGGAGAGGACAGATCATACATTTTAGTTTTCTTTATTTTACAAAAAGCACAACATTGTTTTTACTCAGTGTACAAATAAAAGATATTCTATAGTTTCAATTGATGTATTACTTATGTCTCTATGACAAAATTACGGAGTATTTTAAGTCGGTTTTGCTGCAATGTGAAAAAATCCTGGGCCTCAGGGAGTTAAAGAGAAATGGTCTCTTTCCTGCTCGTGTCTCTATCCCAATCAAAGCAGCTATATCAAAAACTATAATAACGGGACTTTTGCTATATGACGCATCTTTGAGTGAAAATAAAACAATTTTTTTAAATATTTAACTTTCTTATTTTAGGTTACCATTATTAACTGATATTTCATAGTTTTACAGGCTGTAGTGCATTGTTTCACTGACGGAATAGCTAAAATAAAACAGGCACATCCATTACCCCTGATTTAAAAAAAAAAAAAAAAAAAAACGCATGTGCTGGTAGGTTTTGAAACTGGTATGCTGGTTTGAGCTGGTTTATGCTTGTCCTATGCTGGCCCAGGACCAGCATGGTCCAGTTTGAGCAGCATGAACCAGCTCAAACCAGCATACCAGCTTCAAAACTTACCTTACCAGCATATGCTGGTTTTTTCAACAGAACAAAATGGATGTTGGAGCATTTTTTTTTTTTTTTTTTTTTTTTAATATACATGTTTTTAAAATGGGCTATATAAAATGGTAAAATAGTTCCAACAGATTTTTCTGTGGTACCGAGAACCGTAACATTTTCATGGTATCGGTACAGACTACTGGAATTGGTACCATGACAACACTACTAACAAAAGACAGACATGAATATCTTGGATGACATGGTGGCGAGTAAATTATCAGGAAAAGTATTTAAAAGGGGACTAATCCTTTAAGATTGCTCTTATGAGGATACTCAAAACTGACATTTTGACCCAATTGTGTGTTTTTGTTAGTTAAAGCTTGAAACCGAACTCCATTCTGGCATGCATCTTTCTGTGCACACAATACTAGTGTGTGTCTTTCTGTGCATCATGTGTGTTGGGACATTCACAGAGTGCATTCTCTTGAAAAACAAGAATGGTTTAAAAGCATTTGCATGAATAATAGTGTGATCATAATGTAGCGCTAGCCAAAGATGACAACAAAAAAGGGAAAAAGATGCTGCTTTAAATTGAGTTAAATATTAACACGTTAAACCGAAGAAAAAAAAAAAAAAAAAAAAGTTACATTGCATGCGTTAACACCGACAGCGCCTAAAATGTATACGAAGTGTTAAAGTTGAAAATGTAAAAAAAGAAAAAAAAAAGAAAAAGAAAGTAACTAGATTTTGTGATGCTGATAACCGTGGAAAATGCGTCACAGTCTGTGAAAAGAGTCCAGGAGCAGATAATACAATGCTGAAACTCGTTGCTATGGCTCGTTTCCACCAAGCGGTACAGTTCAGTAGAGCATGCATTTGCCGTTTGTTAAAAGTTGTGAAATTTTTGGGGTACCTAGAACAATAGTTCCGGTAGGTACTAAAGGGTGGAGCTAGACTCACTTCAAAACGTTGATTGGTTGACAGAGAATCATCATTTGTGCGTGCTACAAGTTAACACAATGTGTATTTTTCCACTGCTTTTCCTTGCAGCCGTCGCTCAAACAAAGCTGCTGCATGTCCTCCATTGTTGTTTACTCATCTTTACAAGAGAATGACGTCGATCGCTACTTTCCAGCATACACCACGCATATCAAGCAAGGGTACAGTTGGCCATGGAAACGCAAGCCGGATCAGGGTTCACCGTCCCATACTGCTCTGCTCGGTATAAATGAGCCACAATTTTTGATTTTAAAAGTTAGAGACTAAAAACCAACTTACTCTGTATGAAGCTTTTGTTTCTCTGTCGAGTGCTTGAGTCACAAACAGATTCCCTGATAATCTTTCTATAATGAAAAGCCCTTTAGGGTCCTGATCTGCTCCTTCACCTGTGATCCTGTACTGCATCTGGGCTTCTTTAGACATGTCCGACTTTATCTAAATACAGAAAGCAATAAGAGAAAGTCAGTAATAGAAACCTCTTTCTCGTCCATCTAATTTTGAACATTACCTTCATGACTTTCACTCACCTGGACCAGCTTTATTGGGAAAGGACCTCTGCTATTCTCAATTACATTGAATGGAGGAATAACCCAATCTCTCTTTGCTCTCTTCAGACCCTTCGAAGACTTGGGAAACATCAGAACCAGATCATCAGAGGGAGAATCCATCTGAAAATGTTAGTAAAAGGCAATGAGCAACAAAACATTTGTTTTTACTAAAATTGATACAGAAAAATAGCATTTTTTTAATCAATATGATAAAAATGTGATAGGCATCTGTCATGTGAACATACGTATCGCGATATGGTTAGTTTTAACCAAGACTCAGCTTATTGCATTCATAAGGTATGGTTCACCGAAATATGAAAATTGTCCTCATTTACTCTCATGTTTTAAACCTAATATTTAAGTCAAAAGGCATCATAAAATAAATCATAAATCACTTGGTTTAATCAAAGTCTTTTGAAGAGACACGATCTGATCAATGCACATACTGTAGTAAACACGGATGTTCAAATCTATGACACTGCGTTTTTAGTTTTAGTAGTATGATTTAATACTGCCCTGGACTTTGTTGTGGTCAGTTTGCACCAGGGACAAATTCTCTTTTTCAAATGTAAATTGAATTTTACCTTTTATGGGCATTTGCACCATTATAAAGCCTTTTTTTTGTAGCCTAATCAAATGTATGCAACATCTTTTGCATCAAATCCTAACATTTAACCAAATTCAATTACAATACCAAGGGACCATAGGTTGTTAATGATCAAATGAACTCAGTACAAACAAAATTCACCTTTGCACTGCAGAGGAAACAGAAGCAGCGTCTGAAGTAGTGTTGCACGATATACCGGTACTAGAAAGGTATCGCGATACCCTGCTTTTAGAAACGGTACGGTTCTTCATTTTATTAGTACCGGTACTTTGAGTGCCAGCTGTATTTCCTAATGTGCGACAGCAGGGAGCAGTGTGTGTGCAGCGCGCTGCTTCTGAGGCACATTGAGTGCGTGTTTATTCCTGTCAACTGCGCAACGGCAGATGCACAAAGCAAAATATGGCATTATTTTGCTTACATTGCCGACAGTCAGGGCAAGCCCACGGACACCACAAAGCCCGTCTGCAAAATACGTTACAAAATAACGCAAGCGAAGGGAGCATCCAACTTGCCAAACATCCCGATTTGTACAGAGAATTTAAAGAGCGACAGGTTAGTGAATGTGATACCAGCGTTATGTTTATGCTCTCAAAAATTAAATGAGTGTTATTTATATTACTCATGCAAGCAGACATCCGCAAAGAGGTGTATTATTGAGTCTAATAAGTGATATCTGGTTGCTAAAATAAAATTTTAAAAAACAAATATGTGAAGGGACTATACAATTATATTAAACCAATTTATGCTTTAATAACATTGCTCTAATTATTTACAGTAATCAATATTCTCACTGTCAAAACACTTACATGCAGGGCTTGATGACAGCCACTCCCACTAGCCACTTTGGCGAGTTGAATATAATTTAAGTTTACAGCCTAATGGTCGTCGAAGATCGTCGTAGCACAAAATTACAATCCAATCACACAATTCGTTATTTACATGCAGTTAGTGAAGGAGGGATAGGCGGAATTGCGCTGAATGACACACAACAGAAGCGCTCTCTCGCGTGCGCTCTCTCTCGCTCTCTCTCTCTCTCTGTCTGTCGCGCGCGCGATCAGTTTTCCACGCGTCTGAATAGTCAAATACACGTGCACACAGATGTCTAAATGTCCATCATGTGGAGTATCTCGCGTGAATACAGTCGGTTATGGCTTAAGTGGACGTAAACAGGTGGGTAATAACTGGATATTTGTCAGTTACGTCCATGCATTCAGCAGCCCAATTAAATAGGCCTGTCCATCATTAATGTTAATCAAACAACAAAACCTGTTAAATATGTTAAATAAACTTAGTGTATCTGAAAAAAGATTATTTTTAATTTACTACTGTTTTTGTAATTTGCTTCTTTGTTCTTTTATATAGCATAACACAAATAACTTGTTCTCATACTAGCTCATGCTCATACATTGTCCACCTCTTGCCCACCTGTACATACCAGCTGATATAAAATGTAATCTTGATTTGGGTGGTCAGTCTGCATTTAAAAGTTTGAAAGTGTTTTAAATCTTCTAAATCAAGTAAAATGACTCAAAGTAATTTAAGCATAAGAAAGTCAGCTTTAATCATATAAAATGTAATTTACCAACATCAAAATTGTGGCCAATAAAAATGCTAGCCACAGTTCTGTCATATGTTATTTATTTACTTTTCCTACTGTTTTAGGTTTTTGCCATAGTATCGTTTAAGTATCGGTATCGTGATACTGAAGTTGGGTATCGTATCGAAGTCAAAATTTTGGTATCGTGACAACACTAGTCTGAAGTAACATTTAGATGCATTTGCACACCGTTTAATGCAGCACGAATGCATTTAAACAGCAGTTACAAATGCATAATGTTTTGACCATTTAAAAACGTTGAATATTGATGTTTGATAAATGAAAAGATACTTTAAATGTCACTGTTAATGTCATTGTCAATCATGACAAATTATATATCGTTGGAAAGGTCTAAGACTCCTAAATGGATATTTGACCACTGTTTTTTGTTACAGATGTAGGAACAGTCATAGATTAATTTATGAGAGGAGTGCCCCTCAAAACTATACATCGTAATAGGAGTTCTGACCTTTTTCACCAAAATTATTTTTTGTTGCCTTTGCTCCTATAAAATATTTAAGTAATATTCATAAATTATATATCATTTGGAAGCCTAAAACCTCAAAATTCATTCTATGAAAACCATTTTGAAATCAGACATTGTGTTACCATGGAAATTGTACCTCAAAATCTTTTGGCGGTCTCCTCCCCCTAAGTGCGGGGTGTCATATTATGGTCTTTTAGAATCAAAACTTTATAATCTTGACAAAATACATATTGTTGGAAAGGTCTGAGTCTCAAGATTCCATATTTGGTGATTATTTTGTTATAGAAGTAATATTGAAAGAGAAATTTATGCATTTGTGACAGACAAATGCATCAACATAATTCAATGGAGTTTGGGTGTCACCCGATGGCTTTTTTTGGTATAACGCCTAAACAAAACTGCATAGGAACCTCAGTTTTTTTTATATCAACTTCAAATTTGGAACAACTTTGAGACATATGGCTTTAAAATTATATAAATTTTGGATTAATATAAAAAATAAAAAGAGTACAGCACATTCTTTACAGTAAATTTAAATTTAAACTTGTATAACGTTTTTATACTTTCATGTTTTGAAGTTATTTCACAGCCACAAATAATCTGCTAATTGTCTTCTTTAAAAAGGAGACCAACCTTATGTCTATTCAAAACTGTTCATGAATAACAATTTAAGTTCAGATAGTGCACTTTTATGTCTAGGTTCAAAAATGGGGGGTGACAGTTAAGGGGTTAATAAGGGAGTCATTGAATTATTCATTCAACCCATTCATTCAAAAAGCTGATTTGTTTGGTAACAAAATTCCACTATTAGGCTTGGGCGATAAAACCATTGATATTTATCGATGGTACATCTTAAATCGATAAAAACGTTCAATAAAACTCTTGATATAGTTTCACTTAAAATGAGTTAAATTGTAAACAGACATGAAGTTCGGTTGCATGAACAACTCTCAAGCTCGCTCCATCCCAACCAGACGAGCTACGAGTGACACGCAAACAAGTTGCTGTGGAGTTCAGTTGCGCAATCGGCACATGAAATCAGCGCACACAAGCACATGAAAATGAGTGCTGTATCTGCCAGCGACGAGGAGATTGTGAATAAAAAGGACATATCAGCTCATCAGTGTGGCAGTTTCATGGTTTCCTTATGACTTACAGTTGATCTACTTGATAATTAGTCTTGAGAGAGCAGTTATGACGGCATAAACAGCTGCACAGTGTTTAACCGCACAGTATCTTTATTTCTGTGTTACAAATATTCACATTATCAGAAATACTGAGACAAGTTTATAGTTTAGATATAAGCACTAATGTTTAGGTTATTGATCAAAATTGAGCAAATCAGCTTCTGAAAAACTTGCTGCTGAAAACAACGCATATATCATTTATTACATTGTTTTACCATCAGGCGGGAACATGTTTGTGTTAAAAATGAAAAGAAAAAAAAAAAAAGTATTTGAATCTTCATTCAACAAATTCTTTGAAATTCTTTCAAATACACCGCTTCATCCAGTGAAACAAGTGTATTGGTGAGAGAGTCATTGAATCATACAAACAGATTTTTTTTAAAATTCATTCAATTAAATACATTTTTAAAATAGACTGAAGCAATTGATATTTTGTCAGAACCTCTAACAATAAATTACACCATTTTGTTTAGTGGTCATTAGGCTTGGGTATCGAGTATCGATTGGAACCGGGACTAGCTTTGCGATTTTCCCGGAATCATTCAAAAGTTAAAATTTCGATTCCTAGTTGTTTCGATTCCCAGTCCGCCGCAGCATCCATCGAAAGTGTTGGCATAACCGAGCAAGTCGAACATGGATAGCGTGCGTCGGTCCAAAGTGTGGCTTAAATTTTCTAAATAGAACGAAATCTCGGCAAAATGCAACATTTGCGGCAAGATCGTTTCGTGCATGGGAAGGTGCACGTCGAACATGATAAAGCACCTCCGAGTTCATGGAGTAGAAATATATAAGTGTCTTTGATGCGCTGCGCCGACCGTCCTCCGCTGCCTCTTCCTCTGGCTCCGACCCCCAGCCTGGCAATCCACACGAGATCCGATTTTTTCGCATCCGATCTGAGCCACTTCCAAATGAGGTTTTAAATCCGATACATATCCAATCCCTGAACATGCGACCTACGTCTAAACACGCATATCCGATTCCTATTGTAATTCCAAGCCATCAAACGGCGAGGGCGGCACGTTTGCTCACTAAAATATAGCTTCAATGTTGTATTATGAAGCAGACGTGCATGTATGCACTCGCACTAAAAATTCGCAGCTCAATATTAATGTGGGAACTTTGTCTAACATGAAAGAAATTGCGCACACATATACCGGTATTCAGCAGCTTCGCAGGCGCGCACTCTCCCTTGCTCGCTCGAATTCATTCAAAAAACGTAATTCTAAAACTAATAAATGTAGATTAAAATATCAAAAACACAAAATTACCTTTATTTTACGGTCTATATCTGTTCAGTCAGAATTCGCGCTGCAATACATCCATGACAGCTGTTAACTTATCCATTCTGACAGGCTAATCATGGCCACTCCATGAATTATAAGTTCGCCTCCATGTCATGCAGTAAACACGCTCTCCACACAAACACTTGGATATGCGCCAAATAATAGCGCACATTTATCTATAGGCAAACATTAATGATAAGCCATATTTGAGGTCGATAAATGATAGGTGAATGTTTGGATTTCCTGCAGTTAATGATCTGTGCGAGCCTGATCACACGAAAATGCGTATCAATCAATAGTACGAGTTTGTAATCTCGTAGAATATATACGCCAAAATGAGTTTTGGCGTGCTTATGGTACGCAGTTTTTCGCGTGCATATGATACGCACTTTATGGCGTATTATACGTACGAACCCCCCACTCCCCCACCCCCATCCTAACCAAGAGCGTATCATATACACGCCATAAAGTGCGTATCATATGCACGCCAAAACTCATTTTGGCGTATATATTCTACGAGATTACAAACTCGTACTATTGATACGCATTCTCATGTGATCGTGTTGTCTGTGCCTCTAGGACTGCGTGACCTCGCCACTTCCTTTTTTTTCTGCGACTAACCGATTAATAAAATCTTGGTCGACCAAGCCTCTTCAAGTTGACTAACGGTTAGTCGACTATTAGGGGGCAGTCCAATAAAATATACTCAACTTTTTTTGACCCTGCCTTTTAAAAGAATAGGAATCGAGAATCGTTAGGAACCGGAATCGAAATTGGAATTGTTCAAATTCAAACGATACCCAACCCTAGTTGTCATTCAGAACAGTGATCTTAGTGTGACAAAAAAAAAAAAAAAAAACCAATTTATCCAGAATTTGGAGCTTTAAGTTTCTTAAACGCTTATATTTAATCTTCATATATTTTATTTTTTATTTAAAAATTTTTGTTTGCCTTAATTAAAAATGCAATAAATTCAAACTTTTGTTCTGCCCTTTTTATGAAAAAGTTTAATTTCTCAATAATTATCGATACCAAACAATATGAAACATTAAAAGAGCAAAAGCAGGCAATTTTTGTCTAAAATGTAAGTCGCTTAATATTAAATTCTTGTTTGCTGAATTTTTGTATAAAAATAAACATTTCAAATCATGCGGATATTTGAGAAAAAAAAAAAAAGTTTACAGAGTACTACAATTTACGGTGCTACATTAACGTTGAATATAACGTATAACGCTGCAATGGGGGAATATTTGTGGGTCATAATGCCAAATGTCTGATTTTACCAATAAAATGTGCCTATATTATTTTTAAATAAATTTAATCATTTTTATTTTGGCTTAAAGTATCACAATAGAACCAAATCATGAAATTATTGAATCATTAATAATGACATCAGGGTATATCATTACACCCTGAATGACTAGTTACAGTACCAAAGTAAAGCAGCACATAAAAACTGAAATGCCCAATAGAGGTCAGGCTTGTGCTGTACTGACAGCAGTTTCTTGAAGGAACTTGTTTGTACCTGTGGAGAGGAGATGTTCATGACTGCGTCCACATGATGGTCGCTATGATGATCCTCATGAAGGCGGACACGCTCAACTCTGACAGGCACCGTGTGCTTCTTGCCACTGGAGTCCCAAGCGTGGACAGAAAACACCTTGTGACCTTCATGAAGAGTGACTTGTCTCTTCAGGGTTACAGTCCCATCCGTGTCCACATCAAACCGCTTGTCAACGGACTGAAAGAGCGTTCTTGTTCTTCCATCACAATTACTGAAAGTTACTGAGGAAAGGAAAGGAGCATAAACTTAGACAGGGTGAACAAATTCAAGCTATGATTTCAATGTGATGTTTAAAAAGATGACTTGAGAACTTTCCTTTATGAAAGTAGTATCAATTTATATGCTGACATTTCTAACAGTACAGACCAGTTATATTTCCGCAAAAGCTTTAATCGTTTCACTTCACAACACTTTCATTTCATCAAATGTTCTGATCCTTCCAACATAACTATCAGATGTTCTAAGGATAAGCTACTGTGCCACGTGTTGTCCACCCACAGTATTAAGTGACTCACTGTAATTATGGCCGATTTTTATATAAATTTATGGTCTCATGAAAAGATTTAAAAAAATTCATAATTTCAATTTGCAATATTCAAGTTCAATGTTTTGCATGTGGTTTAGCTTACGGGCTTGCTTTATGTCTCAACTTCAGAATGCTTACGGTTTCAATCCTTTTTCCCAAAGATACAGAGCATAATTCATTTAAACAAACACTATCCCATCATACAGAGGTTTTGCAATGGACATAGTGCTGCCATCCATTAGAGGTCGGAAGTGGTGAAACCATTCAGCCCTTAGAAATAAGCCACCACTAGTGGGGCAATAAAAAAAAAAAAACTCCTTTCAAGACGTTCAGAGGGAAACTACAGATCAATTGCAATATGAAACCAAAGTCTGGTGAACTTCCAAACAAAAATGTTTTTGTTTAACCCTTGTGTACACTCAGGGTCTTCGGGGTCTCCACAGACCCCAGGCAACAAAATGTAATTTTACTGTTTATTAATGTTTTTAATCCATATTAGTGCAGTTTTTGGAGGATTTTTTATTTTTATTTTTTTAATATATATATATAATTTAATTTAATAGGTTTTTATACAAAAACAGCTTTTTATGTAAAATTCACATTATAAAATAACCATATTTCTAACTTTAATTCATGGGGATAACATGTATAATTTGACATGGTTTAGTGAGAGATTTTTGCCCATCTTTTGGAAAATGCAGTTTTAAAAGTAAAAAAACCTTAAAAAAAACAATCTCGTTATCCAGTAGATGCTGCAGAGCTCCACTATTTGCTATTTAGGGGTGTAACGGTACACGTAATTGTACCGAACCGTTTCGGTACAGGACTCTTTCATTGCAACCAATATTCACCACCAATAAGCTCTGCGTTTTGTTACTTTCGATAAGAAACAAAGTGTCATCCTTCAAATTCTGTCCACGAAATCATGAAGTTTAAACAGAAAATGCCATTTTGACGTGCTTTGATGTGGGGTGACAGATCACTGTACAGGCGCCTCAGTTCAACCGGCAGCGCGAGCGCGGAGCGCAAGTGAATGTGTTCATCTCTTCCTCCTTAATACTAGTTACAGAATAAACATGAAAGAACATCTGAAGGTATGTTGCAAGATTCAGTACAACTTACTGAAACGGTCATATCTCATGTAATCGCTCATTCAGTGTTTCAACGGTGGAAAGACAATGAAAGCGTCCGTATTCAACAATATGTCATGATGCATTTACCTCAGAAAAGCCATTCAGTGTTCACAGCTTGTTAGTTCGCTAGAGAAATGAACTCTTTCTCTTAATATATGCACTGTATTAGCCAATATATTCATTATTTTACTTAGCCTAATCAGGATATCACTAAAAGGTTATTTAATGTATGTTTAAATAAATCTGATGTTAAAATAACAGCCACTGTGTAGAAATGATTATATTTCAACAACGAATTGGATTAAAAACATTTAGAAGTTACTGCAAAAACTGCCTTAGGTGCAGCTTACAGGTTTGCATACAATTTGTTATTTGAGTTGATTATTTTATCTAAAAATAAAAAGCAATTGAATTTAGGCTAATAGTTTGGGCTTCTTTCAAGTTAGGGCTCCCTACATAGTTTATAGCATTAGCAGAGATCATTTTTTTATCCTTAAGAAACTTTTAGTTTTAATTTAATTTAATATATTTAAAGACAAAAACACAATGTGTTCAGTAAACCTCTGTTTAATAATATAAAAAAGCAATTTTATGTTTAGTTTTCTCTCCACCTGCTGTACCGAAAACTGTACCGAACCGTGACTTCAAAACCGAGGTACGTACCGAACCGTGAGTTGTGTGTACAGTTACACCCCTATTGCTATTTTTATTCCAGTTGGATTCATATCTATTATGAAATCACAATCATAACAATAAAGGCTACTTTGTCAAAGTTTAATATTTTTTGTAATGAAAAAAATCTGTTTTCCAATAATGTTACATTATGAGACCCCACTTAGAAAATAGAATTAATCCTCAAAATCAACATTTTTGCTAAACTTTAACTGAAAGACATCTTTTCAAGTATCTTTTTTTTTTCTGTTGGATTTATATCCAATTATGACAATAAAAATTACTTTGTCAAACAGTGGAGCTCTGCAGAATCCACTGGTAAGGGATATTGGTAAACTGCATTTTCCAAGAGATGGACAAAAATCTCACACTAAAGCATGTAAAATTATCCATATCCCCATGAATAGAAATGTGGGTCTTTTATAAAGTGAATTTTACATAAAAAAAAAGCTGTTTTTGTGTGTGTGTGTGTGTGTGTGTATGTATAATTATATATATATATATATATATATATATATATGACAAATCCTCCAAAAACTGCACAAATATGACTTTTTTTACACCAACATAAAAACAAGATATCACTCATATTTTTCACATATTTTTTGTATTCGCAGATCTATAAAGTGTTAACAAATGTACAAAGTTTCATGTCATTTGGACATTTTTTATTATTATTTGAGCAAACTACCCCAAAAACCCTATATGGGTATAAAAAAAAAAGGATAGTATGAATGAATAAATCAGTTTAATGCTAAATGAATTAAACAAAGTTATTTTAGAGAAGTTTAGATCAATTGGATGGAGGAAAAAGACATACTTTAAATGATTAAATGAACAATGCTTGGCATTAAATTGAAACTAAAATTATAAACAATCTTTAACTGGAATCACTTTTAGGAAAGTACCTGATGTGGAGGGGGAGTCAATGCATTAAATAGAAATGTTTACGCTTAATAAAAACTGCAAATGGGTATGAAAAACCAAAAATAATTGGGTTAATATTGCAATGATTGAAAATAAAAGTAAGTGACACATCTTAAAGGATTTGTTGGCCCTGATCTCCTGGTTTCACACCCACAGAAACTCGCCAAATGAGATCATCTGAATTTCACAACACCTGCAGAGACTTACTGAAGCATGACATTTATATAAACCTAACATTTATAGAAACTAATTTAACACCTGACCTCACTTCCTGACATATGAGAGAAATAAAATGTGATTTAATTCAACATTTGAGGGTTTCAATCTAGGTGGAATACAAAAACATTTTAACCTGCACAAATAAATAAATACTCGACATTAGCTTAAATTGTCACACCTGAGACTACATAATTAAAAACAAAATCTCTTTACGAAGTCTCTAGACCTAATAAAGGGTTAAGGTGAAGACACCTTTATAAAACAAAGTTATACTTTCGACGAAACTCGATCGAGGCACAACAATTAAACTTGAGGGGAGACCAGATTTATCGCAGGCATTAGCATAGACCACACATTGGATTTATGAATTAATGTACTTCGCGTTGACTTTAAATATTAAAACATTTTAAAAACGCTTCAGTAATGAGATTTGTGAAGACTTACCTCTCCCTAGTCTCTTTCCCCTGTGAAGGTGATCTCTGTGCACTTTAAAAACGACTAACTCCGACTCAAACCCAGGTGTACATGTCGACTCCTCCGTATATCCACACGAAAATACCTATTTTAACAAAAAAAATGAACAAATAAAACATTTTTATAACAAACCGAAGCCTTCGATGACGAAACCGCGCGACGGTTTTCGACGCCACAAAACAAAAACTTACCTGAAAAAGAAAAACGATCACTGCTAATCCCACAATCCTTACACAAGCCATTCGACACGATAAAATCCACAGAAAATCCTTCAGCTTTCCAATCTTTCGAAGTGTTTTAAGTGTAGAGCAGCTCTTCCTTCCAACCTCTCAGCAGCCGCAAATTGAGGAAAATGGTCTTCAGCAGGTAGTTGGGCTCTGACGTAAGCAGCCAGGTGACCTCGCCCATCCGGTAATTACAATTTCCATATATGGGTATGTATGGCCTACACGCAGGTAAAAAAAAATATATTTAGATCTTGTTCGAAAATCCCCGAACTGCGTGTGAAATATAGAAACGCATTTGACCAGAGCGCTTCCTAAACAGATATCAGCCTAGATATAAAGCCGCACAATTAGCTCTCTAAAAGACTAGTTTTCTGTTCACTCAACTGAAAAACTTCTTTCATGGCTTTTTCACATGAAAAATCCCCCAGACACCTCCTCTGCCTGCTGCTGTTGATGTTAAAATCGATAAAACGAATGATGAATCTGCTCGTGGATTTAAAGTTTGATAAAACTAAAAGGAAAATTATGTCTTTAAAATAATACAATACCATGCATGTCAGTGCAGTCTGCTCAAACAAATAGTGCTTCTATTCTCAATGAATACCATTGACAAAATGGTCATGTGATGAACAATTTTAGCTTAGGTTTCAGTAAATCATATTGCACATCTTCCATGGTAACTTACTTAATTCATTGGTATTCCTTGTGACCCTGATGATTTACTTTAAGACTGGTGATACAACGGTTATGACTCTCCAAGAGTCTTCCCACACAATGCAGCAATAATAACCTCCCTAACAAGGTCTATAGTGCTTGCTTTGTATTATAGCCTACTACTGACCCTAATGTAGCCTATTTATTAATTTAACGGATTAATTGCGGGTGAGAGAACAGAAAATAGCATGTCTGTCAGTCTTGTTTGCTTTATGCCTCAGGCTATCAAAGATAGTTTTTATTTTCTCCTTTAGTGTTGAGTTTGATCATGAGATTCAAACCATTTTGTTTCCAACAGAGCGTGGTAAAATGAGTGTAGTTTCCTAGAGAAAGCTGTTCTATCTTTGTGCTCTTCTTTTGTTTTGTAAACAACAAGATATATTGACTCCTCTGTTATCAATATTTATTGACTGTCAGGAGAAAATATATATCACTATCTGTTGTTTTTGTCAATGCATGGGTGTATAGTTAAAATATATGGCAGATATAATATATGTCAAATTTATTTTTCTAGTGCTTCAAACTTCACAATAATAAATAGGAAAGTGATGATGCAAATTTTATCAAATATGAGGCTGTAATCTGCTGTAAAGCAGAAGTAGCAAGACAATAGTGTCATTATTATTCATCTCGAGTCTGTTCAATGTTGATTCATTTCTGATCAATAACTGTGTAAAGCTCATTCCTCATGAAACGAGTTCAATTCAGCTATATGTAAACTATGGAAGCTTGTTTCTGCCACAGAATAAAAATAAAAAGGGTAACTGCGAGTTTTTATCTCACGATTCTAAATTTTTATTGCAATTTGCGAGATTTAAACTTATAAGTTGTAAAGTCAGAGTTGCGAGATTTAAACTTGTGATTCTGAGAAATAAAGACAGAATTGTGAGATATAGACTTGCAAACAGCAAAATCCCCAGTTAAATCAACTCTGCTCAGAGAACATGTGTCTCTACATAGAGTTAAAATAACACTGAAGCACAGTTAAAGTTAATGAGATAATATGCTGTTTGTGGAGTTGTTTAATCAGATCTTGAGATTTAATGTCTTTTATCTTCAGCTGAGTTCATCTAAGACTGTGGCTGGAAGTCAGTTGTAGTTCTTGTGTTTCTCTTCAGTGATTCTGCTTGTTAACAGCAGGTGTTCATCACTACTGCTCAATCGTCTCTTAATTAATCTTTAATTATTTCATTAACTTTAACTCTGCTTCAGTGTAACTTTAACACTATATAGAGAGGGACCATATGTACTCTGAGCAGAGTTGATTTAACTGAGGATTTTGCTGTGCAGTTGTGAGATATAAAATACAAATTGTGAGCTATAAACCCACAATTAAATTACATTTTAATTATATAAAACCACAATTTTGAGAAAAAGTCAGCTTAAAGTCAGCAATTGTTCTAACGTTTTAGCACAATTGTCTGTTTATATCTCACAATTCTGACTTTATAACTCGCAATTGCAAGAAAAAAGTAAAAATTTGGGAGATAAAACCCGCAATTAGTTTTATTTTTTTAATCTGTGTTGGAAACAAGCTTCTATATAAAACAGTATTGTTGTTTTTCAGCTCGAGTCAGTTCAATGTTAATTCAATTCAGTTCAATAACTGGATCAGGATATTAAGTGCCCCCAACTAAGCAAGCCAAAATAAAAACACAAGACCAACCTTTTTTTTTTAACTTTAGAAATCTTTTTTGCTGGATGAATGTTCATCCGACAATGTTAGTAAGGTCACTAAACTGTGAGAGTTTGGGTCTTCTCACAAAACTTGAAAATATGAATGTTATTCAGCTGACCTTTATACAAGAACACATACAAAGAAACACATTGTGTTCTTCATCCTTGGGGAAACTGAGAGCTGTTGAACTAATTGCTATCAGTTCTGAAGTTTAATGTGTCTTTGTAATTTCAGTCTTTGTAGTAGACTGAGACTCACTGACTTTGTAGCATGACGAGACGATGACGACAACTCTAGTTTAAGCACCGTTTCTAACTCTGATTTTTTATATACATTGAGTAATCAAAGCTTAATAAAATGAAATACAAACTACAGCTTCAGTGTGTTTCCACATGTGTGCATTTGAAGAAAGGCTTGAAATTCATCCGAGCACCTAGGAAGATGATGAATATTTTGTTAATCATTTGTTTGGAGTCTGCTTATCTGTGGCTGATAAGCCCTAGAGGACAAATATTGCAGGAGAAAACACAAAATACTCTGAGCAGAATGTGACCAAGGCCTGCATACCATTCCCAGACCGGAGAGAGATATTGCAGGAGAGAGAGATTGTTTTTGGCATGAGAAATGGAAATACATCTTCACATCTTCCGTTTTTGAGTTTTGTTAATATATCACGAGTATTGCTGCTTGATTTTAATGCATGTGCCTCTTTATCATTGCCCACTGTGCATCTCATTTCAGTGTTTAGGCCTTGATATATGTGTAATTCTATTTTAACTTGTACTAACAAAAATGTTTGTTGCTACAAATACTAATCAGTGCACTTGGACGGGAGAATGAGATTACAGTCCATTTATTTGGGTCAAAAAGTCTTGAATTCTCATTTAAACATGGAAATAAATGTTAAGATTTTGAAAAAAAAAGAGAGAATTTGATAAGTGTGTTTTATAATAAAAAAATAATATCAAATATGTATTTTGAAACGTTACATTTTGCTCAAAACGATAATTTTAATTTAAAGAGGCTATATAGCGACACCACTGGCCGTTAAGTGAACTGCAGCTCATGTTTGCGCTCATGCAGGCGTAGAAAACGTGATTCAAGGCCCAGATATACTCAAATAAAAGTTCTTTTTCAGTTTTTCTTTGCTTATAAGTAAAAAAAAAAGAATTTGGAAATAAGTTTGCATCGATACTTTTAACGAGCATCCCGACGACGTTCATGCTGAATTTAGATGAATATGTAAAAATATGTGCTGCATGATTTCCTCTCAATATCAAAGCTAGCACAACAAAAAAAGACAGTGGTAAGAAAACAGCGGTTAAGAAAGCGATGTGGATGCTTGTCGACAGATGAGGCCTAATTAAAATTACACCGTTATGAAAGTTTGATTATAAAGTGCATTTGAGATGTAGATCTACTATTGTTGTATAATCCCTTTTCTTTGCATGACATTGAAGTACAGAATAGCTCTTGCATAATTATCTTGAACATTAGCATTCATTTCATGTGTCTTTGAACGGAGGTTCTTGGTAGCGAGCGTAAACGGCATTTTCCCGGCAAAAACGACCCGAGTCATTCACGTAAAAATCGGTCCACAGGCTTTCATAGACAACCTAGGAAGTCGGGGAAGGTCTCCTTTGTTAATTTTCGCTACAAGTTGTTCACAATTTGGCACTAAAAAAGCAATTAATACATGAAAATGCTTAGACCTTTTAATAAACGGTGCATAATAAATCATTACAATGCAAAAATAGAGGCATTGGGATCCTATTTAACGTTAAGCTGAATTATTGCAAGTGAAGAGGAGTTTTTGTTGAGTGCACTAGTTTTACTATGTACATCCATAAATAGCAGTCAGTGTGAAATCATTTACACTGGTTAATCCAGTACTTGCACAAGGTCAGCAATGGAGGTCTGAGTTAATGATTACGCAGTACTGTTTTTGTTCAAAACGATACTGTGCTCTGTCTGCCAGACGCCAGCTGAAATGCTGTTTGGTTCCCATATATTTGAAATCACATTGATTTTTGATTCCTAACATAGGTGTTATTTTAAGAATCAAAATCAATGTGCTTTCAAAAACATTATAAAGAATTCACATTTCTTATCACTTCAAAAGTGGCATTTGCAAGAATAATCACTTTAACTGTTTGGGAAATAACAGTAATGATTTGTTAGAGGAGGAATCTTTGAGTTTCCTCTGAGCTGTGTTATGTGGTTTTAACAAACAAGTTTGTAGATGTTTGGTGAGTGTTTAAAGCTGGGCGAGGCGCTGTAAAAAGCATGGGGGATGGTAGCTTATCTCTCTATGAGAAACCAGTTCCGCATTACACTATCAAAGCCACTCATCCACTTCAAAGTGCTCTGCTTCGATACCACGACTCTGCCACTCAAATCGATATATTTCCTGTGCTAATAATTACGAATGCAACTGTATGCTATTATGAGAGCTTTTACCCAGCGCAATGTACAACATGTTGCTTATTTGTTAATAGGTCTAAACTCTGTCTTCCAGTGCTTCCCACAATGATTGACCCCTCATGTCCATCAGCCTTAAAAGCCCATCATTATCCAAGAAGGGCTTTTAGGCTCCATGAAATGTTTATGCTTGTACAACTTTCATGTCTGCTTGTGGTGTCGTGTTCGTAGCGCATCATGACTCGTCTTCCCAGATTTGGAAGAGAAAGCGTCTGATAGCACCTTGGTTTCGCAGCCATAGGACAAGACTGGTCTTGTGTTGCGCCAGGCCTTTTGTTACTTGGAAATGCATAAGAGGACCTCCCATCTCATACCGAGCCCTATAGCTCGAGGCATGAAGTTGTCTTGTGACTTAAAGCCTCTGTAGATTAAACACCCTCCCCCTGAGTCAATACTAGTTTGCTCAGGAGCGAAACATCGATGGACAGTAACAAACAAGGAAGTAGAGCTGACGTTCAGACTTTAGTTCAACTAAATCTTACTGGAAACTGTTGTGATGATGTCAGAGCAAGGCAGAAACTGAAGATATAGAGCTGACTATCGGTTCTCAGGGAGGGAATTTATGACATCAAGATATCTGGAATCAGTCACTGCTTTCTGTTTCAAAAATACTGCCCACATCTCTTATATATGTTTATAATATCCTTAAGGTATGTATAGTTTTAAGCTTCTACACATCCTTTTTAATGGTAGTGACTTCTTCCCCACACAGTGCAAAAATGTTTTTTTTTTTTAAACATGTGCTAAATATATGTTATATATACTGATTTGTATTGAATTGTATTATATGTTCACGTGTTATAGACATCGATTAAATATATATTTTTTTTCAAATGTGAAAGTATTTTCTTGGATTGAAATATACACTCTAAAAAATGCTGGGTTAAAAACAACCCAAGTTGGGTTAAATATGGACAAACCCAGTGGTTGGGTTAAATGTTTGCCCAACATGCTGGGTAGTTTTATTTAACTCAACTATTGTTTAAAAATGATTATATGTCTGGCTTAAAATGAGGCCAAAATATGTTGGAAATTAAAAATCAGACACTTAATTACTAGAGGCAACAATAATAATCAAAAGATGAACATTTATTAACAAGCAATTTAATACATGTTTATTATTTAATTATTATTAATTAAACATATTAATAAATGTTAATTTCCAACCTATTTTGGGTTCATTTTAAGTGATCAATAAAGTAATTTTTAAACATCAGTTGAGTTAAATAAAACCACCCAGCAGGTTGGGTTAAAGATTCAACCCAACAGCTGGGTCAAAACAACCCAATCGCTGGGTTTGTCCATTTTTAACCCAACTTGGGTTGTTTTAACCCAGCATTTTTAAAGAGTGTAATATGGAGGGCAAAATATATTTTAAATACTTTTATAATTCCATTATTATTAAAATATATTTTCAATATTTTATGTTATATGTTTTATATTATAAATCAATATTATATTTTATTTTCAAAATACCCCAAAAATGTATTGGTAGACAATATATCTGTAAATATATTTTAGCAATTTTTTACTGCATATATATGCAGCCATTTTTATTTAAATATTTATTTTATATAGCCATATTTTTTTTTAAAGAAATATATACTTGTGTGTGTGTGTATATATATATATATATATATTACTGCATTGGACAAACTGCACAATAGCCATACACAACCTATAAATATATGTAAGTGAGGGTAGCAAAATAAAGTAAACTGTGAAATATTATACTCACAGATTCTTCATACAGTGGACTACCAGTAAAATGTATTAAAATTTGGAACCAAATATTCAGAAACTTTGACCTGACCGTTTTGCTTAAGTGTTATCTGACATAATTAAGATAAAATCTTTTCTGACACAGTTTAAAGGGTTAGTTCACCCGAAAATGAAAATAATGTCATTAATTTCTCTCCCTCATGTCGTTACACACCCGTAAGACCTTCATTCATCTTCAGAACATAAATTAAGATATTTTTGTTGAAATCCGATGGCTCAGTGAGGCCTGAGCAACGCCGTTTCCTCTCTCAAGATCCATTAATGTACTAAAAACATATTTAAATCAGTTCATGTGAGTTCAGTGGTCAATATTAATATTATAAAGCAAAATAACGACTTATATAGTGATGGCAAATTTCAAAACACTGCTTCAGGAAGCTTCGGAGCGTTGAGTCGAATCATGATTCGGATCGGAAACTGCTGAAATCACGTGACTTTGGCGCTCTGAACCGCTGATTCGACACGCTGATTCATAACACTCCGAAGCTTCCTGAAGCAGTGTTTTGAAATCGGCCATCACTAAATAAGTCGTTATTTTGTTTTTTTGATGCACCAAAATATTCTCGTCACTTTTTTGGGTGAACTAACCCTTTAACTCTGAAATCTTGTCACATTTTATTACCATTTTTAAAAAAATATGTAGTGAATAAACTATATTAATGAATGAAATGTTCAAGGTGTCTGAATAAATTTTGGTTTGACTGTATATATATTTATTAGTTGCTTATGGTTTTTGTGCAATTAGGCCCATGCGATAATATACTTAATATCCTAATCACGGTTACAACAATTCAAACTATGCAACGGTAAAAAACGTTTTTTGCAATGTAAATACTTTTACTGTCACCTCAGTGGCTCAGTGTGTTTCTCCAGAGCATTTGTTGACAGTAAATATGACAATCTCTTTGCCCCTGGGATATATAATAGGTGACACATTACTTCTCAGACAGACGGCAGGGATTATGGTGGGAGGACTTGTTCCTTCAAGGTGGAGCCTGAGTTTGATCTGAGAAATCCCACCACACCCCAAATCTCCCCATTTAGCCCTTACTTCCATTTTTATTGTTAACACACAATGGGTTTGCTGTGTCAACCTCAGCCAATAACCTTATCAACATGTGCAATGCAAATAAACGATCTAGCTGGGCCATTCTTGTTCTGCGTTTTGAAGTTTAAAAACATGAATATGCCTGTGTTGAAATGTAGGAAAGGATTTCATGTCTGATGTTTGTGCCACTGTCTTCCTGTGAAAAAACAACGTCACTTCCTGACATCGTCATTATTGTGAAATTGGCCTTTATTACTTCAATGGAATACATTGCAAATAGCTATCAGGGTATGAAAGTGATATTGGAAAAGGGCAAAAAACAATATTCTCAAGAAACCACGTTTAGTTTGAAACATTTTGATTAGAGTGGTTAAACTAATATGATTTCCATCTTGAAAAATATTCCTTTTTCATATTGCATTTACTATTAGACATGTAAAACGGGAGCGGAATTACCCTTATAGCCGACTTATATTATGACTTCATAAAGGTACTGATTGTACAGACAAGTCTGCTTTTGTTACTGGCAGCTGAGACTGCATGCATGAGCTATCTCTGGGCAGAAACATGTGGCATGTGGGGAGTGTATTCACTCTTCATCTATAAACAGGTTTTTCAAGCTCAGGCAGGTTGACGGAAACAAAAGAGCCTCATTGTGAGAGGCAAGAGGCTGAAAACCTGTCGAAGAGGTGATTCGGGGGCTCATTATAGCATTTACACATCAATGGAAAGAGCCAGTCAGCTGGAAGATGATTTGAAGTAGTGTGTTTGCTATATATGACAGAATATAGAGATTGAAAGATACTGTAAATAATATAAAACAGTTATTTTCTTTCTTCTTTTTTTTTTTTTTTTGGAGCATGCAGTCTTCGCACAGTATAGTTTGAATCTTCATGGCTCTACGCTAACATCTTTCTTTAGGTGACTCTTTTATCACTCCTAATATAAAAATTACAGTCAAACATTTAGGAGCACATTCTGATCAATAACAGACATTAACTTTCCCATTACAGGGCGATATTTGCCCCTTTAAATTAATTTCCAGGGGCATTTTTACCATTATAAGAGCATTTTTTTTCTAATGTTATTAAAGGGATAGTTCACCCAAAAATGAAAATTTGATCTTTATCTGCTTACCCCCAGTGCATTCAAGATGTAAGTGACTTTTTTTCTTCAGTCAAACGCAAATTATGATTTTTAACTGCAACCGCTGCCGTCTGTCATTCAAATAATTGCAGTAGATGGGAACTTCAACTATAACAGTAAATAAAACTTGCTTAGACAAATCAAAATTAAACCCTGCGGCTCGTGACGACACATTAATGTCCTAAGACACGAAACGATCGGTTTGTGCGAGAAACCGAACAGTATTTATATAATTACCTCTAATACACCACTATGTCCAATTTCGTTCAGCTTCCTGTTAGTGAGAATTTAGTTTAATTTGGATTTGTCTATGGAAGTTATTTCGACTCTTATTGTTCAAGTTCCCAATCACTGCTATTATTTGACTGACAGACGGCAGCGGTTGCAGTTAAAAATCATAATTTGCGTTCGACTGAAGAAAAAAAGTCATCTACATCTTGGATGCCCTGGGGGTAAGCAGATAAACATCAAATTTTCATTTTTGGGTGAACTATCCCTTTAAATGTATGCGTCATATTTAATGAATTTCTTAAATTAAAATAGAAAATTTGTTTTTAAATGTTAAAAAATAAATTCAATTACAACAATCAGACTTTAACCAATGAAAAGAAATAATCAAAAAATAAGTTTTCGCACTGCAGAAGTGGCACAGAAGCGATATTTAGACACATTTACATAGACTTCTTAATGCAGCTCATTGGTAAATAATGTTGTATGATAGTTTTTAAAATATAATTTTTTTTAATTTAGAAATATGTAAAAACGTTAAAAGTTTAGTATTTTAAGTAAAACAGTCTATGTAAAGTGTAAGTATGAAAATAAAACAGCCAGTAGGTGGCGGTAGGTCTTAAAGGTTTAGTTCACCCAAAAATGAAATTCTGTCATTAATTACTCTCCCTCATGTCGTTCCACACCCGTAAGACCTTCGTTCATCTTCAGAACACAAATTAAGATATTTTTGATGAAATCTGATGGCTCTGTAAGGCCTGCAAAGCCAGCAGTGACATTTCCTCTCTCAAGATCGATTAATGTACTAAAAACATATTTAAATCAGCTCATGTGAGTACAGTGGTTCAATATTAATATTATAAAGCCACGAGAATATTTTTGGTGCGCCAAAAAACAAAATAACAACTTATATAGTGATATTTCAAAACACTGCTTCAGGAAGCTTTGGAGCGTAAATTAATCTTTTGGGTCGAATCATGATTCAGATCGCGTGTCAAACCGCCAAACTGCTGAAATCACGTGACTTTGGCGCTCCAAACCGCTGATTCGACACACTGATTCATAACGCTCCGAGGCTTTAAATCGGCCATCACTATATAAGTCGTTATATTGTTTTTTTGGCGCACCAAAAATATTCTTGTGGCTTTATAATATTAATATTGAACCACTGTACTCACATGAACTGATTTAAATATGTTTTTAGTACATTAATGGATCTTGAGAGAGGAAATGTCATTGCTGGCTATGGAGGCCTCACTGAGCCATCAGATTTCATCAAAAATATCTTAATTTGTGTTCTGAAGATGAATGAAGGTCTTATTTTTTGGGTGAACTAACCCTGTAATGTGCAAGTCATTCAAAACACAGATTCATTCAAAATCACCGTCGCTTGAAAACACTTCTGGTGTGGATTTGTTTGAAACTATTCTCACGAAACCGAGCAAAAACAAACAGTAGCCTACTGTGGCTAAAATTTTGCCACTTAATATCAGCTTGTTTATTGGACTTCAATCAGATCAGTAAGTTTCACATTTGCAATCATGCCAATACTCGGAGAAACAAGAGTCTTATCGCGTGATAGTACTTAACTTACACATGTTAGACTTGCTGCGATCGACTGTGTTACCGATGTTCAGCAGCGACACGGTTATATCACTTATCCATCGTGACCGCAGCACCGGCCCCATCGTCATTTTGATTTTTAATAGTAATAATAATCATTTAGCTTAGTTAGAAAATAGACACTACAGTTAAAAACTGAATGTGAGTCGCAGCACAGATCAGCAGCAGGAGTCAGATTTCACCTCACTTTTCTGAATGACAAGACGAGCAATGAAGATTTGTTTGACAAACGAAATGTAAAAGTGCATATTTAAGCGAGATTGTCATTGTATTGTTTTATTGTTGTGTTTTCCATCAAGAATACACCATTCAAGCAATTGCTGCCTACAAATTGCTGCTATTTCAAAAGTGAAAGTATGCGCACGGGCATTCATAACGGTGCGTGTGTGTTTTTTACTCATTTTTGGAGGCATTTTTGCCCCAAGCCCCCCATTAATTTCCGACCTTGATCATTATAATCCAAATGTAGTATTTACAATTAATTTGGCTCCAAAGAAACAGCAGCATGAGACGGTCTGGTAAGTGTGCGTGGCTGCGTCACACCGGCTGCACCTTGAAGTGTAGTCCAGAGTGCATGTCTTTTGCACTTGCTCTGCTGTGCTGACTGAAGCAAAGTAATCGAATTAAGGCATGAAAAGCAGCCGATTGCAATACGAAACATAACTGTTGTTCAGTTTAGATGTATTTTGGGAGTTTTACTTTTTATTCAGATTGTAGATCTATTCATGAGAATCGATCGGGTCACTCGCACCAGCGCGCCTTAATATTTTTCCACAGTCACACGCAGTTATAGAGCCCTAGAGCCCTGATCCGATGATTCTAAACAATATATGAGAAAAAATCAGCTTAACCCTCATACTATTGCTTTGATTTCTGAGTTGTTGGAAACATCAGTTAATCTGTTTTTATGACTTAAAATGTATGGCTTTTTCTCATTAGGGTCATGAACATGCATGCAAAGATCATCACGATCATGTTTTGACACACAAAATTACTGTTACTTTCACTAATGTTCTAAGGCAACAGTACAGACCCTAAATAATAACATTTCTTGCTTATATGTTGTTCTTTACTACCCTATGAAGCTAAAAAAGGAGATTTCCCCCACTTATTTCAATACAAAAAATATTTTGTCAGTCACATACTATGGTAAAAATTAGCTACCATTACTTTTTTCAATATATCTGATATACAGGTGCATCTCAATAATTAGAATGTTGTTGAAAAGATAATTTATTTCAGTAATTCAACTCAAATTGTGGAACTTTAATACACACAGACTGAAGTCTTTGGTTTCTTTTAATTGTGATGATTTTGGCTCACATTTAACAAAAACCCACCAATTCACTATCACAATAAATTATAATACTTCATAAGATCAATTAAAAAAAGGATATTTTAAACAGAAATGTCAGGCTTCTGAAAAAAGTATGTTCATTTCTATGCACTCAATACTTGCGTGAATTACTGCATCAATGCGGCGTGGCATGGAGGCGATCACTTGTGGCTCTAATGCAGATTGCTTTGATAGCGGCCTTCAGCTCATCTGCATTGTTGGGTCTGGTGTCTCTCATCTTCCTCTTGACAATAGCCCATAGATTCTCTATAGGGTTCAGGTCAGGTGAGTTTGCTGGCCAACCATGTTCTTCTGGACAACTGTCAAGTCAGCAGACTTCCCCATGACTGCAGTTAGGATTACTGACCTAAATGCAGTATTTATACCCTGAGAATCTTGAAATTAAATATTCTAATAATTTGATATACTGATTTTTTATTTTTTATTTTGATGAGCAGCAAGCTGGAATCATCTAAATAACAACAAAAAAGTCTGGAAATATTTTACTTTGTCTAATAAATCGAGAATATACTTAAGTTTTAATTTTATTTTTTTTTCTAATTTATTGAGATGCACCTGTACTATCTAACCTACATTGTTTTTCTTGAAATTTTGTGACTTTTTCCCATTTAGGGTCATGAACATTTTTTACGTTCTTACTGTTCGTGGGTCAGTTTGACCCGTATAGACAGCTGTTTAAAAGCAAATAATGCAAAATACAAACACTTCTGTGTTGTGTGTCTAAAATCCTCAACTGAAGTGACAGTGTCTTACTGAGTTTAACAACTCTTTATTCTCAAAGTTTGTGAAAATATAAAGTTGTTTAACCTGTTTACTGTCTGTCCCACTTTTCAAGCATAGATATGAAAATGACTTTTTTTTTTAACGTAAATTGTTACAATTCTTGAGTACTTCAGAGCACAGACTGAAGTTTGTTGTCTTTTTAAAGGGAACACTTCACAGATTATTGTAGAAGTAACAAAAAGTTGTAAAAGTAAAGTTTAAAAAAAAAATATTTTTATATAATATATATTTTACAAAACATGATCAACTCTAAAACTTCAATATTTTAGGTTGATATATCAAAAAAACAACTTTCAGTAAGATGTTTTGTGCGCAGTACCAAACCTCTCCACTAGATGACATCCAGACTCCACCGGTGACCATATACCGGTGACTCTTCCACTTCCATATATGTTTTGAGTAATCTGAACCATATATTTCCATAATTTTCAAAATATTTATAAAGTAGAATTCCTGTTCAGAAGTAGTTTGTTCAGTAATGTTAATATATGATTTGAATTCAATCACTAAAACACATAAAAATCATACAGAATGAATCAGAGCGTGTGTTATAGTTTGGAACCACATCACAAATGAAGAATATATTGCTATTTATCTTTTGCTCTGTCTTTACTTTTGAAAATCACCAAATATGAAAACTAGAGTCTGGCTTTCAAATTAGATATAGTTTGTCAAGATTACTTTAGGTTTAGTCTAAGATATTATTATTATTAATGTATAATGGTAAATGTCCCACAGGTGCAGGGAGGGGCAGTCTTAAAAATAGTGATTAAAAACATTTTTGTAAATCATAAATTCATATATTTATTCTTTGTAATGTTTGAAAAAAGTATTGATATTAATCATGATTGTAAGTTTTTTTCATAGTGTGATTTTTGGGGAATTGTATTGAATCCAATTAGGGTCAATTTGGCCCAGACCATACAGGCTGTGACCAGAAATCGAACAGTGCATGAGGGTTAAACTTCAAAAAGATGCATTTGTTTTTGTGTTCTTTAAGTTCTGCTTCAGTATACGACGTTAAGTTAAACAAGCATTTAAAAATGTAACTTGATTGATGTCTGGTTAAATGTGCTTCATAATCTGAGGTGGTTTTTTTTACTGTTACTTTTGTAACATTACCCTCATTACAGTTATATGGCACAGGTTTTATAGGCCTATGTGTAACGTTTGTCTTAATTACATCCACGTTTATCTTGTTCGAATTCAGACTAAGTGGGACAACACAAACCAATCACCTCGTATCTTCTATGATCTAATGTACTGTAAACACACAGCAGGTGATCCTTATAAAATGAGCTGACTAAGTTCTAAGATTTATGATCTACAAAAAAAATTTGTCTAATCAATTGATTCCATAAAGCTTCAGTTTCAAGGCACTCAGGAATCGAGAATCAATTCCAAAGTCAGGAGTCAATTACAATGTTACCTTGACTACAATGCATCAGTATTTCTGTGTGGATTTAAAAGGAGAATTATAACACTATTCCAGACTGGACTCATAGTTACTGAGAGAGGAGGAGTAATACTGACATCTAGTGTCCAAATTGTATTACAAACAATCACAAAGGATCGTTGTGGCAGATTTAGTTTATGCTTACATGAAGTTTACAGAGTTGCAGCATGCATGAATGTCAATATAAATATGAGCATAAATATTTGAATTTGATTTAAAATAATCCTAAATTGATATTACATTTAATTTGGTATTGGCATTTCAATCACAAAACTCGGCAGTCACTAGTACACTACAGTTCATCAAAAGTTTAATAATTATTATTATTATTATTTTTATGTTTTTGAAAGACCTCTTCTCACCACGGCTGCATTAATTGAATCAAAAATACAGTAAAACATTATTAAATATTATTACAATTTAAAATTACTGTTTTTTGTATTACTGTTTTCTAATATACAGTAAAATGTAATTTATTCCTGTGATCAAAGCTGAATTTTCAGCATTATTACTCCAGTCTTCAGTGTCACATGATCCCTCAGAATCTGCTCATTTGCTGATCAAGAAACATGTCTGATTATCAATTAAAAATAAAAACAGATGTGCTGCTAAATACATAGTTGTGTAAACTATGATACGTTATATAAATTAAATTTTTAAATACAATAAAATAGAAAACAGTTCTTTTAAATTACTGTAATATTTTGTAATTTCTGTTTTTACTGTATTTAAGAGACTTTAAAAAACATTTACAGACCCCAAAATTTGAATAATAGTGTACATTTGACCTGGCCATCTTATTGTTGACAGTACATTAAAGGGATAGTTCACCCCAAAATGACCAGAAAATTATCCCATGAATTACTCACCCTCAAGCCATCCTAGATGTATATGACTATCTTCTTTCAGATGAACACAAACGGAGATATATTTAAAAATATCCTTAGTCCTCCAAGGTTTATAACTGTTGTGAATGGGGACCTGCATTAAAACAAACAAACAAACAAACAAACAAACATAACCAAAGTAATCCATATGACTCCAGGGGGTTGTCACAGATCCCCTGTCTCCCTGGACTACTATTCCCATGATCCTCCTGTTCTCCACACCTGCACCCACTTCCCTTGTCATCTCCCCATCATCACAAACCATTGTCACCTGGACTCCCTCGTCAGCACTCCTTTATCATGGACTCACTCCCTTCACTCCTTGTCCGTTCTCTGTTGTGTTATGTGTACGTTTGGTGTTTCCTGCCTGTGTTAATTAAAGTAGTTCTATTATTTGTGGAAATCCGTATCTGTCTCCGCCAAGCAAGCAGCGCCAGTCTCCATGCTCCTTCGCCGAGCCAGCATCTTCAGCCGCCGAGCCAGAATCTCCAGCCGCCACTGCCGCCGCCGCCGCCGAGCCAGCCGCTCCAGCCTGTCACGAGCCCGCTCCTATTATGAACTTTGCTATTGAATTCTCCAGCCCAAAGACTGTTTTGCCTCTGTTACATAACTACCCGTCTAGGGGAGGGGAGCCAGTAACAAAATAAGAAATAAAAAAAAAAACTAAGAAAAAAAAAGTCTTGGAGAGAGCACCAGGGCAATTCAACCTCCCGTCCCAGAATCAACACAAACACCAGTTCAAATTAGTTCTTTTTTTAATAGAAAGAATCTCAGAACGTTAACAAAGGGATTGGGAACAAAACTTCAGGGGAGGGCTAGGCCAACATAACAAACAAAACCCAAACTAACTAACCCAATGATTTTCTAACTTACCTGGACAAAGATAACGCACAAATAAAATACACAAATCTTCCCTCTCTCCCTCCCTGGCCATAACCAAGAGAAAAAGATAGAAGTACAAACAAAAATGGCACCCTCCCCCTACATTCCCTTAAAGGAAAAAAAAAGAACATAAAACGTTAGCAAACATAGGCAACGTAAAACAAACAAAATCAAAGAATATTAAACAACATCAATTCTCTCTCTGGTAAAGAGCACACCTAAGTTGTAATATTGAGTTCACTCACTCATACACAATATACAAGAACTACAACAACAAATGAGTCTGGGCCACGGGAGGAAGTGTTTGCCCCGATGAAAGGAAGTCTCTCTCCCTTCTCCAGTATTCCACCACGTCTTATATCCTCACTCCTTCTCGTCAACATCCAATCACCCACGACCGGACTGAACCCATCTGATTGGAACACCTGTCTCATAACGAGAGGGAAAAAGAACAGGAGAGAGAGAACAAACAAACAAACCACCAACTCCAATACAACACAATGAATACGTCTTTAGACGTAACACCCCCATCACTAAAGTTTTTTTTTCCAAAAAAAATAAATAAATAAATAAAACGCATCACTCGTCAGCTCCGCACACTCGGGACAGCGCATCAGCGACCACATTGTCTGAGCCCTTGCGATGTTTAATTTCAAGGTTGTACTCCTGCAAAACAAGTGACCACCGCATCAAACGCTGGTTGGAATTAGACATTTGTGACAAAAACACTAATGGATTGTGATCGGTGTACACTTTAATCGGGCTACAATGACCTCCCAAATACACTTCAAAGTGTCGCAACGCCAGTACCAAGGCCAGCGCCTCCTTCTCAATAGTGCTGTAGTTGCGCTGACACTTAGAAAATTTCTTAGAAAAATAACACACGGGATGCTCAAGCCCCGAGTCATCCTCTTGCGTCAGCACTCCGCCAGCTCCAACAGCACTCGCATCAACACTCAACTGAAAAGACCGAGCGAAATCAGGAGCTGAAAGAACTGGCGCGTTACACAATAAATCTTTCACTGCAGAGAAAGCGTGATCACACCTTTCATTCCAGTCAAATTTTCTTGAAGTGCTAAGAAGGTCAGTCAGTGGGGACACTACCGTTGCGAAATTATAACAAAATCCGCGGTAGTACCCCGCCATTCCCAGAAACCTCAGAAGTTCACGTTTATTCACAGGCATGGGAAAATCAAGGATTGCACTCACTTTGGCCATCACGGGCTTCACATGCCCCTGACCTACCATCTTACCCAAATACGTGATCACTGCTTTTGCAAACTCGCATTTTGAAAGATTCAAAGTTAAGGAAGCCTCAGCCAACCGACTGAACACTTGATCTAAACGAGTCACATGATCCTCCCAACTGTTCGAATAAATAACTAGATCATCCAGATATGCTTCGCAGTTCGTCACTCCTGATAAAACCCTCTGCATCAGCCGCTGGAAAGTTGCAGGAGCGTTCCGCATCCCGAACGCCATTACATTATATTGCAGAAAGCTACCAGGAGTGACGAACGCAGATATTTCACTAGCATGGGCCGTTAAAGGGACCTGCCAGTACCCCTTAAGGAGATCTAGTTTAGTTACATGAGTGGCAGAACCAATTCGATCCACACAATCTTCAATGCGAGGTAAAGGAAAAGAGTCTGCTTTGGTCACACTATTAACCTTTCGGTAATCCGTGCAAAAACGGAAGGAAGAGTCTGGTTTCCGAACCAACAGACATGGAGAACTCCACGGACTTTGACTATGGACAGCCAACTCATTTTTCAGCAAATACTCCACCTCATTTTTCATTGCTGCTCGCTTCATTGGATTGATGTTGCTTTATAGGTAAAGAGGTACCCACATCAATATCATGACACAGGACTGTAGTTCTCCCCGGAACATCGGAGAACAGAGAGGGGTATTTTTGTATCACTCTCACCACATCCTCTCGTTGGCACGCCGACAAATGCTCTAGGTGAGAATCTAAATTGTTCAAAACAACGGAATTCTCCAAATGTACCCCGCAACCTTGACAGTCCTCCATCACACCATCCTCCTGTATCTGCTCAGCACTTACATAAATAGGAGTAGCAAGCACTGAGGACGAGGGAGTCTGTGTCATCTCTCGCACATGATAGGTTTTAAGCATATTGATGTGACAGACCCGGCTCTTACGTTTACGGTCTGGTGTGCCCACCACATAATCCGTTTCGCTAAGCTTTTTCTCTATCGCATAAGGACCAAAGAATTTCGCTTGAAACGTAGAATCAGGGATGGGAAGTAGAACAAGAACTAAATCACCCACCTGAAAATTACGCGACACACTTTTTTGGTCAAAGCGCTTCTTCATTTTAGATTGTACGCAAGACAGATGAGCTTTAGCGAACGCACATGCCTGATGTAAACGCTCACGAAAAGAGCTTACATACTCTAGAACCGACACAGGTGAACTAGACTTCTTTAACAACTGCTCACTCAAGAGCTTTAGCGGCCCGCGAACCGTGTGCCCAAACACGAGCTCAACGGGACTAAAGCCCAAAGATTCCTGAACCGACTCACGGATGGCAAACATTAACAACGGCAACCCGTCTACCCAATCCTTACCTGTCTCCACACAGAAGGCACGGAGCATAGACTTTAACGTCTGATGGAACCTTTCAAGAGCTCCCTGCGTTTCTGGGTGGTACGCGCTGGACATTTTATGAGTTACTCCCAACTCGGCAAGCTTTGTGCAAATATTTTTGAGGTAAAATTTGACCCCTGATCAGTCTGTATCACCCGAGGCAGACCAAAAGTGGTACAAAATTTTACCAACTCTTTCACGACTAGAGGAGCTTTAATCGAACGCAGCGGGATAGCTTCTGCATAACGCGTCGCGCAACACATAACTGTCAGAAGATACTGATGCCCAGTTTTCGATTTGGGCAACGGGCCCACACAATCAATAATCAATCTCTCAAAAGGTTCACTTAGCACAGGAATGGGACACAAAGGTGCCAAAGGAATCTTTTGATTCGGCTTCCCTGCACGCTGGCATGTGTCACACGAACGGCAGAAATCTGATACCGCAGATTTTAATCCGGGCCAGAAATAATATTTAGAAACGCGCTGAAATGTTTTCGTGACTCCCAAATGTCCTGACAGAGGATGTTCATGAGCCAGTTTTAAAACTTGCAAACGATACCCAGTCGGTAACACAATCTGATATCTCACCTGCCAGTCTGCCGCATCAGAATGCGGAGGTCTCCATTTGCGCATGAGAACTCCCTCCTCCCAATAATAAGCAGTATTCAACTCAGAGACCTCATTTACATTAACTGCCACCTCAGAACAATTTTGCAGCGTAGGATCAGCCTTCTGGGCTAGAGACAACTGATCTCGACCCACCTGTAAATGAACTCCCTCAGTTATTGGTATTTCTGAACCAGACTTTACTTCAGCCTCTACAACCAAGGGATTTTTTTCAGACTCAGAATTAACAGCAAGGAAAGAGTCAGAGATGTCAATTACATCGTTGAACTTCTTCAATTGCGACCTCATTACTGCACAAGCTGGGAACACCGTAGGAAACTGAGCAGACAAATCAGACTGAAAGAGGCAGGCATCAGGTCTATTAGCCACCACTGGGCAAGGGAAAACGTTAGCCCCAGCGAGATCATTCCCAAGAATTATACCAACCCTGTCCACAGGTAGATTTGGGCGCACACCCAACTCAACAACTCCTGTAACGAGATCAGATTTTAAGTGAACATTATGGAGTGGAACCTGGACACATCCCATCTCGATACCTCGCACCAAGACATTTCTACCTGTATAGGACTGATCAGAGAAGGGCAATACATCTTTACACACAAAAGATTGAGCAGACCCGGTATCTCGTAAAATTAAAACTGGTTTTATGTCAGAACCACTTGCAAATGATACGGTGCCATGCAGAATAAACGGCCCATAGGTCGTGTCAGATTCAGATACAGACTGAGCAAAAGCCACATGTTTAGTTTTAGCAGCCGCTTTCTGCCTCCAGGCCTTGCAATCAGCAATTAAATGGCCAGGATCTAAACAAAAGAAACAGACCCTGTTCTCCACTGTCCGCCCCGAAGTAAACTGACGGGCTGGCCTTACATTCTTCCCCGGCCTCGAAGTTTGAGGAAACACCCGAGTCTCTTCCCTCGCTACATTAACTATGGGGGAGCTAGTTCGCTCAGAACGTGTAGGGCGATGTGTTAGAATAAATTCGTCCGCTAACACAGCGGCATCAGAAAGAGCATTAACTTTTTGTTCATTCAAATATATTACAACAGCCTCCGGCATACAATTTTTGAACTCCTCCAGTAACAACAACTCCTGGAGTTGCTCAAAGTTAACAACTCGACTGGCTAAACACCACTTTTCAAAAAGTACCCTCTTTTCCCGAGCAAATTCTACACAAGTTTGTTTGAAAGACTTTGAATGAGACCTAAATTTTTGACGATAGGCTTCTGGGACTAATTCATACGCCCGTAACACTGCCGCTTTAACGATCTCATAATCAAGCGATTGATCTACAGGCAATGAAGCACATACCTCCTGGGCTTTTCCCGTAAGGTTGCATTGCAACAATAAAGCCCACATATCCTTAGGCCACCTTAACTTCACCGCAACACGCTCAAATGCGATGAAGTAGGAATCTACCTCTGCCTCTCTAAAAGGAGGGACCAGCTTAACATACCTACTCGCATCAAAATCAGAATGTTCGGAATGAAATGGTTGACTTACCGGCGTCGTCGTATCCGAAGGAAGTTTAGTACGAGGAACTGGAGTTGGTTTACTCATTTTCTCGTTCGCTTGTAAATCCAGCTGACGCAGTTTAACAACGCGCTCTGTCTCGGCTTGAACAACGCGTAGTTTAATTAACTCTGCCTCGCACTCTTGTTTCTTAATCAATAGATCCAACTCTTTCAACTTAACAGCCAATTTAGTTTCATTACACGATTCAGAAGCATCTGCAGTGAGAAAAACCTCCGAAGTCCCCACACCGGCTTCGGACGACTCCTCCCCATCAACAGGTGCTTCTGATGGATCAGGCATAATACCAGCAGAAACCAATTCATCAAAGAGCTGCTCTTTAATAACTTGTTTAGTAGCCTCTTTTGGAACGTTAATATGAAAGAAATCAGCTATAAGAATTAAATCTTTCTTCCTACAGCGATCATAAACTTCTATCGTAGGATTAAGAGAAAATTCTACCAAATCAAAATCCATACTCTTACAATTAACGCCTCTGCCCCTCCCACAAAATTTCAAAGACTTCCAAACAAACTTTTAGAGAAAGGAGTACTTACCAGCAGATTGAAATGGTGTTTAGCAGCAAGTTTCATACCGGATTCCCTAACAAGAGACACATCTCCAAGTTATCAAATCAATAAACACAATTATCACAAACAACTTAGCAAGAAAAAAAAAAAAACAGACGAGCCCCCAATTGTTACATAACTACCCGTCTAGGGGAGGGGAGCCAGTAACAAAATAAGAAATAAAAAAAAAAAACTAAGAAAAAAAAAGTCTTGGAGAGAGCACCAGGGCAATTCAACCTCCCGTCCCAGAATCAACACAAACACCAGTTCAAATTAGTTCTTTTTTTAATAGAAAGAATCTCAGAACGTTAACAAAGGGATTGGGAACAAAACTTCAGGGGAGGGCTAGGCCAACATAACAAACAAAACCCAAACTAACTAACCCAATGATTTTCTAACTTACCTGGACAAAGATAACGCACAAATAAAATACACAAATCTTCCCTCTCTCCCTCCCTGGCCATAACCAAGAGAAAAAGATAGAAGTACAAACAAAAATGGCACCCTCCCCCTACATTCCCTTAAAGGAAAAAAAAAGAACATAAAACGTTAGCAAACATAGGCAACGTAAAACAAACAAAATCAAAGAATATTAAACAACATCAATTCTCTCTCTGGTAAAGAGCACACCTAAGTTGTAATACTGAGTTCACTCACTCATACACAATATACAAGAACTACAACAACAAATGAGTCTGGGCCATGGGAGGAAGTGTTTGCCCCGATGAAAGGAAGTCTCTCTCCCTTCTCCAGTATTCCACCACGTCTTATATCCTCACTCCTTCTCGTCAACATCCAATCACCCACGACCGGACTGAACCCATCTGATTGGAACACCTGTCTCATAACGAGAGGGAAAAAGAACAGGAGAGAGAGAACAAACAAACAAACGAACCACCAACTCCAACACACACACCCAATACAACACAATGAATACGTCTTTAGACGTAACACCTCCCTGCCTCCCTCTCCCACCTCCTCCCATTTGTGTCCACACTACACCTCCACCTTAAGCCACCTCACCCAGATCTTCACCTCGGCCCTCTGGTCGATTAGCTTCACCCTGGCTCCAACCTCCCTCTTCTCCACCATTGCCCGTCAGTCCACCAGTTTCACCAGTCTCCATCCTGCCTCCGTTCACACCTTGGTGCCTTGTCAGCCTGCCCTCACCTCTGGACTGCACTCCTCTGTCTCCGCTCCGTCCCTCCGTCCCTCGGTTCCAGTTGGCCTCCTCACTCCCTCCGGTGTTCACTTTGTTGTCTGTCGTCTGTCTTCAACTGCGGCCTTCTGGAGCTCCGGCTGCGCTTCGGTCGGCGGAGCCGCTGGTTCCGCCATCTCCCGCAGGTCCTTCAGCACCTCCTGGGCTTGACTGCATCAAGGCCTCGTTAAAGGCTCTGGACCCACCATGGCTGCCTTCGGCCCCTGAATCGCCATGGCTGCCTTCGGCCCCTGAATCGCCATGGCAGCCCGCTGCACCTGACCCGCCATGGCTGCCCTCGGCTCCTGACCCGCCATGGCTGCCCTCGGCTCCTGACCCGCCATGGCTGCCCTCGGCTCCTGACCCGCCATGGCTGCCCTCGGCTCCTGACCCGCCATGGCTGCCCCCGGCCCCTGACCTGCCATGGTTCTTGAACCCGCCCTGGAAACCTCCACTCCAGTCTGCTCCTCCCCCTGCACCATCATGAGGTCTCTAGGGCGCCTACCCGGAGGGGGGGTAATATCACAGATCCCCTGTCTCCCTGGACTACTATTCCCATAATCCTCCTGTTCTCCACACCTGCACCCACTTCCCTTGTCATCTCCCCATCATCACAAACCATTGTCACCTGGACTCCCTCGTCAGCACTCCTTTATCATGGACTCACTCCCTTCACTCCTTGTCCGTTCTCTGTTGTGTTATGTGTACATTTGGTGTTTCCTGCCTGTGTTAATTAAAGTAGTTCTATTATTTGTGGAAATCCGTATCTGCCTCATCTCTACACCAGCGTCCTGTAACAGGGGTTAATAAAGGCCTTCTGAAAGCGAAACAATGCTTTTTTTGTAAGAAAAATATCCATATTTAAAACTTTATAAATTCAAATAACTAGCTTCCGGTGGATGACCGTATGCATACTGCACAACTCAATTTGCGGCAACAAACTGAAGCTCCTGTTCTCTAAATCCTGCGGCATTTCTTTCATTTTAGACTTCTAATTCATGACCGGTGTTTTATTTTACTCTCTCCTCTGTGCGTATCCATGTTCGTCATTTTCGTTCAGGTCAAAGGTTGCTCTTCCACCCAAATCGAGTTGTGCAGTATGCGTACGATCGTCCGCCGGAAGCTAGTTATAAAAAAGTTTTAAATATGGATTTTTTTTTCTTTGCTTCAAATTGCCTTTATTAACCCACTGGAGCCATGTAGAGTACTTTTATGATGGATGGATGCATTTTTTTTTTTTAATGCGGGCCCCCATTCACAACCATTATGAACCTTGTAGGACTAAGGATATTTTTAAATATATATCGGATTGTGTTCATCTGAAAAAAGATAGTCATATACATCTAGGATGGCTTGAGGGTCAGTAAATCATGGCATAATTTTCATTTTTGGGTGAACTATACCTTTAATCTAAATCATAAAATCCTTATTGCTGTGTTATTCCAATTTTAACCACCAGAGGACACAGGAACTCAGGCATTGAATTTAGCAGCAGTGAAACCAGCTCACCCCAAACAACAGAACAACTGCTAATGACCCCCCCAATTTGCATTGCATAAGTCTTTCTCCATGCTGACACAACAGAAGTGTTGACTTCCTCTTTCAGGACGGAGCTGCAGGCCCAACAGCCGCTTCCTCTTCCTATTCGCTCACGTTTGTCAAGGCAGGTGTTCCAGAAGCCATCTGGCCTTAGAATTGGAACACATAAATCTTTTTTTTTTTTAATTCTGACCAAAATTGTGTCTATTTAGAGTTTAAATTCCTCTTTTCAACCATCTGGTTGACAACAGCAGTTCCTCCTGCTGTTTTAATATAGCAAGTCCCTCTCTAAATAAATAAATGGCAAGCCATTTTTTTCTTGGCAGAATGCAGGAAACTGCAGTAAACTACTGTAATTAATTAGCTAGGTATTCTTTAGTTAAATAATCCACACAAGTATAACACTGTAAAGTAGTATGGTATAAAGCTTTAATAGGTTGAATATGGAGAGTATAGTATAATAAATTCAGAATTCAGTCCTAAGTCATCTACTTTATTCACATATGGTGTTATGAAAAACTCTAGTAATGGTGTATAAAAATTTTCCAACTAACATATCAAGTCCATTTTGACAATGTACAGAGATTACTGTAAAATGTCTATTAAATGTCTATTCAACATTCAACATAAATGATCTTTTAGGGCCTGTTTACACCCGGTCACTTCATCCATTTTTACTGATCTGATTTGTTAAAACTGTTCCATGTCTTGGCCACATAAATGTGTCTCCACAAAACAAATATACAACCTCTTGTGTGTCTGACATTGTTCAGTGTAGACAGCTTCTTTGATTATAATGTAATTTAGTGAGATCATGTTGAACTGAGATGAGTGATTTTCATGCTGCTAAGAGGGCCAACAGGCAATCAGACGCTGCAAAGTTTCGAAAGTGACATCTACATGTAAAATGTAGGATTCACTCTCAAAATTGCATTGACTGACATAGTGATAACCATAACACGGGACAAATATGTGGCATGTCAAAATAGATATGCATTAAGCAAATGTAAATACAGACTTACAGAAAAATATTCTAATTTTTCATATCAGTATTTTTGTAATTCTTTCCCAAATTTTTGTAAAACTAATACCTTGTAAATAATCATTATTCCAATTATTATTGCTGCCATGCCAGAGCCTCCAGCTGTCATGGCCGCCGTATCAGAGCCTCCAGCTGTCATGGCCGCCATACCAGAGCCTCCTGCTCTCACGGACACTACACCAGAGTCTCTGGCCTTCACGGGTGCCTTGCCAAACTCTTCAGCCATTATGGATGCCACGTCAGTATTCCTGGTTGTCTTGAACGTTGCATATGAAGCCATTAAAGGGCACCTATTATGCCCCTTTTTACAAGATGTGTCCCCAGAATATATTTGTGAAGTTTCAACACAAAATACCCCACAGTTAATTTATTATAACCATTTGAAAATGTCATTTTTGGGGCCTTTTTTAAAAAGAGCTGTTTTGGTGTGTACCACCTTAAATATAAATGAGCTGCATATCCCCGCCCTGCCTTTGGATGAGGGCGTAACTTGCATACCTATGGCAATAAACAATGGCTGAGAGTGAGAGACCCGCTGTTTTGTATGGCATTCAGCTGTACATGTTTGAACCGGAATCAGACCCAGATGATGAAGAGACTCCCGCAGAAGAAACACAATTGAGAATGGAGCAGGACGTCTCTGAATGGTTATTTGATACATTTATGTACTTATAGAGTTTTAATCGTGTCCCCTTTGCAATTATGGATGTGCAACACACACACACACACACACACACACACACACTGTGATAACGTTCGCGCAATTTTTGAAACTACAAACTTGAAAACTACTATGTTCATTATTACATCCCACAACAGAACACTTATGTTTCTTAGGAGACATTACCGGCTGTCGTTGAAACAATGGAGGATGGTTGACAGATCACCGACGGCGGGGTCTATGCCAAAACCAGATTGTCAATCAAACCACGTGGGTGGGGCTTAGCGCAATTCTACGTCACAGTGAGAGCAATCTTAGAACAGGGCGTTCTGAGACAGTGCTTATGAATTATTGAGATTGTAAAAAAAACACTGGGTGGATTTTTCTCATTCTAGGGTGGTTTTGCTCACACACTGCCAACACACATTTATGGTCAAACACCATGTAAAAGTGAATTTTGCATAATAGGTGCCCTTTAAGGCAGCCCCTAGTCATTTGAGACTAGCTTTAAGTCTGCAGTGGACACCGCTGATGTTGGTGCGAGCAGCTAGTATCTCTGCGGTTGTATCAAGTCTGGGGGTCACAGAGGTGGTCCCACTGACAACTGCACTTACGCCGTGCACTGTGCTTCAGTTCAAGAGGCTACGCCAGAGCCTGCTCCATCCCAAGAGTCTACTCCAAATCCAGCTCCCTCCCCTGAGTTTGCTTCAGAGAACTCAGCTGTGTTGTATCTTCAATCTTTCGAGTCTCAGAGCAGTACGTAACAGAAAACTTCACCACCGTTGGTCCAGCAGGTCATTTAGTCTGCCTTTGTCAAGGAACTCATTTGCTCGAGGACCACATCCAGGACTTTTTTTGAAATATTGCTAATTTCACTGACCTTCCAGGTTATGTTCTTATTGAGTTCTTCTGTCATGGACTCAATGAGCACTATCAATCCAAACTGATCCATGATGGTCCTAGAGGGTCACTGGCTGAATTTTTGGACTATGCTCTATTGTTGGCTGGGTCCTCCTTCCTGCTTCACTTTTTCGGGGAGGATAGGAATACTTCCCTTAAACATTTTTGAGGGGGGTGGGGGCCCAATCCATTAAGCTCTGATGCCGACGGATGGACATGAATGCTAGTCCTGTGTTTTCTGTGCCTTCCTGTCCTGTGGTTCTCACACCAGAGCCTGCTCACAACATGGCTGCCACACCAGAGCCTGTTCACGACAGGGCTGCCGCACCTAAATCATCAGCCAAGATGGCCGCCACGCCAGAGTCTAAAGCCAAGAAGGCTGCAATGCCAGAGTCTTTAGCCAAGATGGCCGCCAAGCCAGGGCCTCCAATCATTATTGCTGCCATGCCAGAGCCTCCAGCTGTCATGGCCACCATACCAGAGCCTTCTGCTCTCACGGACACTACGCCAGAGTCTACAGCCTTCACGGGTGCCTCGGCAGAGTCTTCACCCATTATGGATGCCGTGGCAGTATTCCCGTTCAACATGAACATTGCACATGAAGCCATTGAGGCAGCCCCTAGGCATTTGAGACTGGCTTCAATTTTGCAGGGCACACCGCTGATGTCGGTGTGAGCTGCTAGTATCTCTGTGGTGGTGTCAAGTCTGGGGGTCACAGTGGTGGTCTCACTGGCAATTGCACTTCCCGTTATGGCGATGACCATCTGGTGTGCTTGGGCCGTGCACTGCGCTTCAGTTCAAGAGGCCAAGCCAGACCCTGCTCCAGCCCAAGAGTCTACTCCAAAGTCCTCTCCAACCCTTGAGTTCTCTTCAGAGCCCGCTTCAACACAAGAGTCTGCTTCAGAGTCCACTCCAGAGTTCGCTCCAGTCCCAGACCCCAGCCTTGTGAACTTCCTGTCTGACCTGATGTGACCACGGAGGTCATCCCTGAACTTCCTGTCTGCCTTGACATGACTGCAGAGTTTGTGCATGAATTCCGGTCACCCTGAGACACATTGTTGGACCATGGAGGATGCCCTCAAGCTCCCTGTCTGTTTTGACATGGCCCCTGTGGTCTTTGTTTCAGTTTTACCTAATCTGCTGAGGTGGTTTTCGGCGTCTCTAGATCCACGTGAGGCCCTCAAGTCCATCTGCGCAGCTGTGGTGGTCATTTGCCCAGCAGTGGGGGTCTTCAGTCCCATCTGATCTGCTGTGGTGGTCATCTGCTCCACCGTGGTGGTCTCCAGCATCGCTGAGGTGGTCTTCAGCCCTTTTTGCTCAGCCTGCTCTGCCCTAGCCACTTACTCTGCCTGCTCATTGTTGATGAAATCCGATGGCTCAGGCCTCTATAGACAGCAATGCCATTCAAACTCTCTCTAAAGGTACTAAACATTTGATATTTGGTATTTTAGAGGTACTAAACATTTGGTGTATATTTAGTTCCTCTAAAGGTACTAAACATATTTGAAACAGTTCATGTGAGTTCAGTGGTTCTATTTGAATATTATAAAGCGACAAGAATACTTTTTGTGTGCCAAAAAAAAAAAAAAAACGACTTTTCAACAATATCTATATTGGCTAATTTCAAAACACTGCTTCATGGAGCTTCAGAGGTTTATGAATATTTCATTTCGAATTATTGATTTGAATCTCCTATACTAAACAGCTAAACTGCTGAAATCATGTGACTTTGGCGCTCCGAATCACTGATTTGATTCATAAAGCTCTGAAGCAGTGTTTTGAAATTGGCCCATATAGATATTGTTGAAAAGAATTTATTTTGTTTTTTTTGGGTGCACAGAAAGTATTCTTGTAGCTTTATAATATTAAGATAGAATCACTGAACTCACATGAACTGATTTAAATATGTTTTTAGTACCTTAATGGACGTTGAGAGTTTAAATGGCTTTGCTTTCGATAGAGGCCTCACTGAGCCATCGGATTTCATCAACAATATCTTAATTTGTGTTCAGAAGATAAACGAAGATCTTACAGCTGTAGAACAACATGAGGGTGAGTAATTAATGACATTATTTTCATTTTTGGGTGAACTAACCCTTTAAGGCTAAATCTCTTGACAAATCGGGTAAGCACACTTCAATGATTTGTTATAGACCGATTCAGAAATGTCTCGTGAATTCAGTGTTGGACAGATCAGTTGTTTTAACCATTCATTAAAATTAATTGGTTCAAATGAGTCATTAGGTCACAAATCGGACATTCACAGACTTGGACATGTTGTGTGCGAATCCCGACTGTTAGGACATCGCAAAAGATTTGTCAACACAGAAAACAATAACTGGTCAAATAAGGCTTTGTCAGGCCAACATTTTTCAATGTAGGAAAAACCCTGGTATAGCAATAAAAAAGAATAACTGTTCGACCAAGATTTATGAAAAGTACTTCATTACTGAATAATGCTTGTAAGCAATAATAATAATAATAATAATAAAAGTAGTTTTCTTTACCAGTATTTTTGCAGTTTTGAACAGTATTTTTGTGTAGCCAAATAACATTATATAATGTATTTTTCAAACAGTTTTATTTTTATATTCTTTATTTGGCACCATTACTTTAAACTTTAAAAATTCTTCACTAGGTGTCTAGATAAAAAAAAAAATGTGAGCCCAGAAACTGCTCCTGGGGTTATTGAAATTGCTAAAAGACACAGCTTTCTTAGGATAGTACAGAAACCAGTCGAGTCATATGTTTTGTTCTTGGCAGATTAAATCACTCCATATACCACACCCTTAGGCAAACTCCCCTAAAAAGATAGTAAACACCCCGTGTGCGTGCATTTTGGGGAACTCAATCAATTGAGTAGCTGCACAATCTTAAAACCGAGTAAGAAAGTAATTCCTGAAGGACGTTTGAGACATTCTTCTTTGAATGGAGACAATGAAGTTTGTGCGATTGGGAGTTGTTATTTTCCTTTGTAAGGTAGGATTTTATATACATCAGTGGTTCTCATCAGGGCACATTATGTACTTATTATTGTCCGATAGTTCTCCTCATATTCAGAGATTTTGTTTGAAGTGCAACATTGTTTGAAGGTCTAAAAAAGTTTGAAGTTAAATAATTTGGGAAAATATTTTAAAGCTGATTAGAAATTAACATTCTGGGAATGTTAAGATGAAGTTCAGAGCTTAGAGTGAGAAATAAAACACTAAACACAACCAAAAATTAATATCAAAAGTGTAAGAAAATAAAAATGTGTTTCTGTTGCGGCTGTGTCATTTTTATATAATTGGTTTGGGAAATGTAAATTTTAGTCACTTTTATGTTGCAGGGATTGATTGATTGATTGATTTTTTTCTCTCTCCCAAAACGAACAAACTTCAGTTCTGTTCCTTTTGTTTTATAGAAGTCATTAAAAAATTCAGGTCATATTAAAACTGAAACTTTTTTACAATAAGGCTTTTTAAATGCTTTATTAATGGCTAATTGTCCCAAACCCAAACTTTCAATCTATATAAAAATATGAATTATATACTCTATAGAGTGTGGCATTTTAAATGGCAGTGTTAGTTTTGAATGCTATGTCTAATGCAGAGAACTGTTTTACTTTTTTGCAAAAAGTTTGTTTTACAATTGAAAATTAAGTGCAAAGAGGGTAATGTGCTTGTAGTTTCTCACACTAGGTCTGTAATTTTTTTATTTTCTAAGTCCACATAGACAAAAGTACCCATATGTGAAAAGAAACATCTTTTATCTAATTTTAGACAGTTTTTTTAGATGGCTAACCATGCATTGGTAAAAAGTGAAATCACGCTATTATTTTTTAAATATAATTGCTAGGACAAATTTCTCAATAGTTTGTTCACTTTTTTTTTTTTTTTTTTTAACTCTTCACTCCTTACCAACTTTCAGCTTGGGGAAAAGAGTCATGAACATGAAGCCAATCCGTTCACAAAACCTTCTCCAACTTTTACTCCTGTATTTGGCTTTTATACATGTTTCAGGGGTGGTGTAGCGACTATCCAATGAGAATACACATTGCATCAATAAAGAATGCGAGCAAAGAATAATAAGTCTGTATATGGTCAGTTTCCAGCATTTAGGGCCCTTTCTCCTAGACAGAAAACAGGGACCCTTTCTAGGCTGCTTTCCAAGAAACACACACACATAAAGTGTGCATTACAACAGATGTGTGATGAAACAAGAACATCTCTTCTCCCCTCTAACACTTGAAACCTTACAGACCACAGAGAGAGAGAAAACAGGGAGAAACAGAGAAAGAAAAGTCAAGCTCATAAGATTTATCTTTCAGTATGTAACCTGGTTCCCTGAGAAGGCAAAAAGACTCTGCACTCTGCTTTGAATGGAGAGTGGGATCTCATGCTATCAAAGCTAGCTTGCTCTTGCTTCCCTCTCTGAAATTGCCTATATATGTTTCAAATCAGGCTTTTGTATGTGGATTTGCGGAGGAGTCTTCATGTACACCTGGCTTTGAGTCGGAGTTACTGGTGTTTAAAGTGCACAGAGATGACCTTCACCAAGGAAAAAGACTAGGACGAGGTAAGCTGTGTTCTCTTTAAATAAAACCTTGTAGAAACTGAACTTTGTAGCTCACAAATAAGTATTAATGATGTATGCCATAAATAAGTGTTCTTTCATAGACTCACTTGATGCTGCGTCAGTAGATGATGCTATGAGGACACCCTCCAGCTGAGTCATGTTTCAAAAGGACACACTATCGCTCCACAGATTTTTCGTATTCAGGAAGTGAATTTTCTGCTTGTGTTTTGTCAGAATTTCCAGCAAATCACAGCGAGAGTTATCTTTGCGCAGGGTGGAAATATGCTTATTCATAGGTGTGTCTCTGTGTCCGAGCACAGATCACTGACTCCACCAAATGTGACTTTATCACCATCTCTGACATGATGGAGTAGGGCAAACATTATACTCAGAAACAGAGCAAAGAGTGCTCCCATTATAAACAATATAGCTGATATCATGGCCTATCAGTACTGGATTGACCCGATATACTGTACTACAGAAATGCTTATGTTTTTAAAATTAAGTACTACTTGGTAACCCTGATTAATCACAAAGATGAAGTACTGGTGCTTTTAACAACAGACCATCATCAGGGTGTTCCCATAGCGTCAGCTGCTGACACAGTGTCTTGTTCCTCTCTCAGGGAACCAGGTTTACATATGTGACAGGATGATTTATTGTACCAATTGAATCTCTTTTTCTCACAGTAATTTTTAATACATGCGATGGAAGATCAAGAACGCTCTTTCAGTCCTCTGACGAGTGGTTTGATGTGGACACTGATGGGACTGTAACCCTGAAGAGACAAGTCACTCTTCATGAAGGTCACAAGGTGTTTTCTGTGCACGCTTGGGACTCCAGTGGCAAGAAGCACACGGTGTCTGTCAGAGTCGAGCGTGTCCGCCATCATGAGGACCATCACATGGACACGGTCATGAACATCTCCTCTCCACAGGTACAAACAAGTTCCTTCAAGAAACTGCTGTCAGTACAGTACAAGCCTGACCTCTAGTGGACATTTCAGTTTTTATGTGTGCTACTTTACTATGAACATATTCAGTGATCAGTTTCTGTACATGTTTAGGACTAATTATTGGAGGCGTGTGATAAAATCATGAAATTTCTAATCGCTACTGATGAATGTAATTTGTCTCAGCCCTCTCTGATCATTCTCAAACACAACATAAGCCAGCTGATATGTTTCATTTATGCAAAGCTGAATCCTAAGATTACCTAAACTTTTACACTGTTTTATATTCTACAGCATTTTTTACAGCCAGCGATGAAGCAAAGAGGTTTTGAATCACCCTAAATTGGTTTATTGAATAGGGACACAAAAATTGTATCCTCTCCATATATTAATACTGTTTTTCCCAGACTGATTTTAATACATTCAGCATCAGTAGTATACTCAATATTTTGCGATGCAAAAATTAGAAATATTTGATGATTTCCAAATAAAATCCAAATATTTGATGGCTCGTGTGCTGTATTTAATTGTAAACAAAATGTTTTGTTGCTCATTGCCTTTTACTGACATTTTTCAGATGGATTCTCACTCTGATGATCTGGTTCTGATGTTTCCAAAGTATTTGACGGGTCTAAAGAGAGCAAAGAGAGAAGCAAAGAAAGGTTGGGTTATTCCTCCATTCAGGGTACCTGAGAATAGCAGAGGTCCTTTCCCAATGAAGCTGGTCCAGGTGAGTGAAAGTCATGAAGGGAATGTTAAAAATGAGATGGTTGTGAAAGAGATTTGTCTGTTATTATCTTTGTTCTGAATTATTTCTGTATTTAGATAAAGTCGGACTACTCTAAAGAAGCTCAGATGGCATACAGGATCACAGGTGAAGGAGCAGATCTGGACCCTAAGGAGATTTTCACTATAGAAAGATTATCAGGGAATCTGTTTGTGACTCGAGCACTCGACAGAGAAACAAAAGCTTCATACAGAGTAAGATGATTTAGTTTCTCTAACTTTTAAAATCAATAGTTACTTCTTAGTGTATTTCAGTGTTGTATCTTCTGGTCATTCTTAATTCTTTGAAAGATTAATCAGATAAAAAGGCCTGTCAAATGCTTTGACACAGTTTTCTTTTCATGTGTTTGCAGAGACTGTAATTAAAAAAAAAAAAAATGTTTTGTAACTTTTATCTGCTAAACAGTACGTTTTCTTTAGGATTGAACTTACATATTCATGTCTCAAAGTTAACGGACATGGACTAAAGGACACAACTCCACCACCTCAGATATTTGTCTCTTAACATGCCTGTATTTCTTCTCCTGTCTTTAGATTAAAGTTCATGCTACTGGAGTTGGTGTGAATGTAGCAGAAAAGCCAATGGAAATTATTGTACATGTGTTGGACCAAAATGATAATAAGCCTGTTTTTACACAAAATCCATTCAATGGAAATGTTCCTGAAGCTGCTGAAATAGGTAGGTGTATGGTGCAGTTTCTCAGTTAAATTGTTTGTAGCAGTTTTTCCCCAAATGCCTCTTCAGCTCGTACCACCTAATCAGTCTTTATTCTTCTCTCTCTGAAGGTCATGAGTTTATGACAGTCACAGCCACTGATGCAGATGATCCAGAGACTGACAATGCTGTGATCAGATACTCAATTATCAAGCAAGAACCAGAATCACCAAACCCAAAGATGTTTGAAATCAACTCTGTTACTGGAGGAATTCGTGTGAATTCTTTAGGTTTGGACAGAGAGGTGAGAAATCTGATGAATGGATTATGCAATGATGAAAAATGATTTCATAAACTCACCTGAAAACATCTTCCCTTTCAGAAATGGTCCAAATACACTTTGACAGTCGTCGCTGCTGATATGGAAGGAAATGGTTTGTCATCGACTGCCACAGCTGTAATTACTGTGACTGACGGCACTGATGATGCAAAATCACAGAAAATAACGTAAGAAATGTTGCAAATTTTGTTATTCCGTTTGAAAATTCTGATAATAAAATACTGAACGATAAAAAGACCATAGACTTGCATTGATGTATTTTTCATGAATGCATTTTTATTTTATTTTCAAAACAGCCTCACTAGCTTATTAACCACTAAAAACCATCTTAGCAACTGTGTAGCTACTACCTAGCAAAGCCTATATCCAGGGCCTAAAATTAACTCTCGCCGAGTGCAAAATGTGAGTAAAAAAAAAAAAAAAGTAACAAAATGCAATGTTGTGAAAACATGAATGCGAACAGCCGTGAATGATGCTCGGGACAGTTGACGGACTTACCCTGCTTCATCAACGAAAGTTTAAGCCTTGCCAGTTTAAATATTCAAGTGCAATTCCCCAGTGTGAAGCTAATTGCTGGATCTGTCGTGGTTGAGTTTTCAGTAACGCTGCGATAACTCAAAAACAAGTGAGAGCTGGATCTCAGTGCAAAGAGTTTAAAGGGTTAGTTCACCCAAAAATGAAAATTCTGTCATTAATTATTCAGCCTCATGTTGTTCCACACCTGTAAGACCTTTGTTCATCTTCAGAACACAAATTAAGATATTTTTGATGAAATCTGAGAGCATACAGCATGCCTGTATTTCCTATTGACTTTGTCAAACTAACATTAATATGTATGTTTTGGTTCCTCACAGGTATAAAATTGGCAATGATCCTGCCGGCTTGCTGAGTGTAAATCAAGACACTGTGATGATTAAAGTCAAGAGGCTTATGGATAGAGAATCTCCCCATGTGAAAGATGGGAAATACACAGCTATCATTTTGTCCGTTGATGATGGTAATTTGTGTTTTTTTTTTAAAGAGAAGAAATCTTGCTAGTATAGTCTTTTTCTAATGTCTGTGCTTGTGTTCAGATAATCCTCCAGCAACTGGTACTGGAACCCTGATAATTGAATTGTCGGATGTAAATGACAACGCTCCTGTCATTAATGAAAAAAAATATAATGATGTGTAATCGTGGTTCAGCCCCAGTGCTTCTCTCTATAACGGACAAAGATGGACCGCCTAATGCTGGTCCCTTTACTGTTGAGACTCAAGGAGAAACCAGTAAAAATTGGTTGGCCATGATGAATGAATCATGTGAGCAATTACTAATGTATTAAAGAGAAATTAATCTCATTCTTTCATACTTTAAATGTCTTACTATTATAATGTGCCCATTTTAGCAACCGGTGTCTTTCTGAAACTGAAGTCTTCATTGGAGTTGGGTGATTACGATGTTGTCCTGAGAGTTTTTGATCAGCAGAGGCTGTTTCAGGATAACACCATTCAAGCAACTGTGTGTGACTGTGAAAAAGCTTTGTGCCTGGCAATAAATTCATTCTGTCTGCGATGATTAATCTTTCAACCCTTTCCCCACTTCTGCTGTAAAGAAGTGAACAAGGTTTAACCAAAAAGAGAAGTTTATTTTATAATTTAATTAATGGACAAAAATGACAGGGCTCCCTGATTATGTTTATTAATTCATGACATTTATATAGCTCTTTTAAGTGCCCTCGAAGCACTTTACATTTATAATATGTTTTCGTCTTAATATTGCTGTAATCATTGTTATCTAAAGGATAATGTACAGCCAAATGGTTTATAAATTGTTTTTGTACTGCTTTCACAATTAAAAAAAAAATAATAATAAAAAAATCTTAGTCACAACAGATCATCAAAAGATGTACTGAATATTTTAGAACATTTCTATTGATTTATTACAAGATTTAAAAACACAATGTAACTTCACTCTATTAATAACTTTAATCTGTATATAGCTTTCTTGTAATTTCATAATTTCATACTTTCATAATGTTATGAACATTAAACTTTCTAATTTGCATCTGTTGTTGTTCACTTGAATACATTTGACATACATCAATTTATCCAGCAGATCTTAATTTTTAATCTGTGAATCATTATTACATCTATACTAAAATATTTGCAATTTCCAAAACAGATAATAAATCTTTATTAGAGTATAGGTGATTTATCACAGGTGATAACACCATTGTTTCGTGTGTGTGTGTGTGTGTGTGTGTGTGTGTGTGTGTGTGTGTGTGATGTTATATAAATTATATATAATTCGGAACTAAATGTGCAGCACAGTAAATCATTTGACAGTTTTTCACAATTGCTAAGAGACATTTCTTAACTTCATCTTAACTTTAAACAGCACCAAATCTTCAATATCCACAAAAAACCCTGAATCTTCTAATAAAATCAAACATTTGCTTCAAAACCATTTAATGTGTGCTCAAAACTAAAGAAGTCTTTCAGATCATAGACTAGGGCATTCAGTACACACTACATCATTTTTTAATAAAAAGTATAGTAATCAAACAGTAAAGTGTGAATATAATGCGTACGGTAAGTATTACAATACAGATTTCTGCAAAATAAAAATACAGTAATCTAACTGCAAAAGTTCAAAGAACAAACAAAGCTGTAAATGAAAAGCACATTACAGTACACTCAGATATGTTGCATGCTGAATCATCTACTCTTGTATCCAGACATTGAGCATGTTGAACACGAGTACACCGACAAGCTTACAGAAATGACCTGTTGTCCGGGTTTACGTGCAAAACAAGAACCCGACAATTCAAGCAAACAACGCAAAGATCACGAGTGTTCTCAAGTGTCAAAAGTTGAGGACACTGAGACACGCACTTTCTAAAGCTGTTGCTGCTTACATGATTTCTTCTACTCAAAAAGCCTCCTGAAGACAGAAAGGTTTGCTTTGGCAAGCTGTTTCAAACTCCCAAAATTAACTTTGTTTTGGCCTGATTCTGTTCAAAATGACGTTACACCAGTTTGTTCTTCAATTTCTCTTGAAGTATATTGGGGAACACCTGGGTGAACTTTCAGCTGAAATTGCAATTAGCTGTTTAGAATTGTTTTTACTTCATTTTCTGCTAATATTTTCTATATTTTTTAAATAATTACTGTAGAAATGCATGAATTTTGCCATCATTCTGTTTTATTAATGTTGAAACCAATGTGTTAGCATTTGAAAAATGTGCTGCACATATATAGTGTTTTTCATGTGATGGAGTGTGAATGACAAAAGAAGATGTGCTCATTGAATGCATTTTGTGTGAAAGCAATGAAAAATTCTTTCACAGTTTGGTCTGCATAGACTTCTGTTTTGCTGACTGTGTGAAGATTTTGGACAACGTGTCTTCATCTAAACAATCTTTACACTATTCTTTAAAAGAAGTGCCATAGTTTTTTAATGAGCACAAAGAGTCAGGACCTCAGTTTAATGTGTCATCCAAGGGATAGTGCTTTTTACAGCACAGTGTCTCTATCACTATATCACTGTAAACACCCCTGCTGGCCTCACTAACACTTATGGTGTGCGTGAGACATCATTTGCAATTTGTGAACACACAGCAGGATCAAGAGATAAGCATGAGGTTTTGAAAGGGTGACTAACAGTGTTACACGTGTGATCATTTTTTTTTTTTTCTTGTACTACGAGAAAATATACACTTTACTTATAAAAACAGTACCAATGCAAATAATAATGATAGTAAAAAAAAATAAATAAATAATGGTAGTAGAAGATGACAAGACTAAAAATGGAGCACCCGAGTAGCTTTCAACTGAAATTGCATAGTGTTTGGAATGATTGTTATTTAACAGTAATTTTATTGGAAATATTCTTCTGCTAAGACCTACACATTCTATACATTTCAAAATACTGCAGAAATGCACTTCTGTCAGGACAACTATCATCAAATATGATTGATTATTGCATAGAGTTTGTATTGGCGGTATGGTTCTGTTCTGGGCAAGAACTCCCTGTGCATCCATGCAGCCTTACATCTCAAAATCAATTATTTCAAAGCAGCTTTACAGTGATAACAGGAAAATGATTCCATGAGGCAAACACAGTCTCTTTGTTCAGCTTAAGTCAAGTCAATGTTGATTCAGTTCTGTTGTAAATATGATAAATTATTCTGCTCATAAACCTTCTCACGTGAGCCGTCAACCGAGGTGAGAGCCGCAGGTGAAGAAGTTCGCAGGTGGGCTGAGTAAGGAGCACGCCATGACTTCGTCAGCTCCACGTGGACCTCGGGGAAAAAAGGGGCAGATCGCTGACGGGGGGTCTGGAGGTGTCCCGGCAGATACCACTCGTCCAGCCTGTTGCGAGTCGGCTCTTCAGGTGGGGCCCATTCCAAGTGGAGCTCCTCGATGGCCTTAGAGAGCACGCGGAACAACTCGCCGTCCTCGATGGGCTCCAATGACGGCAGGTGCGCGGGATCCTCGTCGCTGACCCATTCCTCCGTTTCAGATGCCGCGAGTGACATAGAGTCATCGAACGGCTCGTCCTCTGATCCGCCAAAAGAGACGAGGTCACTCGCTTCCACCGAGGGACGCTGCTCTGTGCACGTGAAGAGGACGGGGGACGGCTCTCTCATAGCAGAGGGAGAGGCAGGCAGGCGCTGGGCTGGCGTGAGCTCTCCCACATCCGAGCGCTGAGTCCTTCTGCCCCGCTGTCTCTTCCTAGCCGGCTCGCGTGAGGAAGAAGACCGGAGGGCACGAGGGGCGGGACCGCTTTCACTGAAAAAAAGTGATCCGCGAGTGCAGAGAGGCGAGATTCATGTTCAGTGCCACAACTGTGGCGCGGCATTTGTAGCAACGCCGCCGCCGTGAAAGCGGCGCTTGTGTCGCTCTTTTAGAGCGGTATAAACCGCTGGAATATGCTCTTTTAGAAGCGGCGTGTAACTGCTGAAATTTGCGCTTTTAAAGCTCGCCGGATGGTGGCAGGAGGCTCGCTGAGAGCGAAACCGGAAGCTCGCGGTGGGCAGATCGAGAGCGGCGCTCAAGGCGGCAGTCTGCGAAGGCGCTGGCGCTGAAGCAGGCGGCGATCTCAGCTGTCCTCTGCGAAGCCTCTTCTACGGCAGAGAGAGAGCTTGTTCCAGCAGCGAAGGCGTTCAGCAGGAATCCAGCGAAGTACAGTCATCGCTGAAGGATAAAAAACTGAGTTCTATGGCAAAATGCACTGCTTATATAGCCATAAGCCACTCTTGTTTTAGCGGGCTCGTTGGTGCGCTTTTTCGCCATAGGCTTGTGCGACTACGCTGCGCCGTCATTGGTTCAAACCTTTGAACCAATAGACGTGCAGTTACACTGCACTATTGAATAAGGCTTCAGCGAGGAGGAAAAAGGAACTTTTCCCCATACGCAGTATGAGTGAAAGTATCAAAAGCGAACTGCTGTCAGTACAGTACAAGCCTGACCTCTGCTCTAATTTGCACTCTAAAAAAGTGCTATATAGCACTAAAAGTGGTTCTTGGCTCATCATCATAGGAGAACCACATTTGGTGCTATGTAGCACCATATCTTTAAAGGTGCTCTACAGCACCTGTGTCAAATGGTGCTATGTAGTACCTATAAGAGGTGCCATGCTGAACGATGTTACAGGCAGCATAAGGTCCTCCATGGCTTCTCCAGACCCTTTCACGTCTGTCATATGCTCAGGGTGAACCTGCTCTTATTTGTGAACAGCACAGGGCACCAGTGGCGGACCTGCCAATTCTGGTGTTCAATGGCAAATGCCATTCGAGCTCCACGGTGCCGGGCAGTGAGCACAGGGCCCACTGGAGGATGTCGGGCCCTCAGGCCACCCTCATGAAGTCTGTCAGAGACATTCACAGCAGTGGCCTGCTGGAGGTCATTCTGTAGGGCTCTGGCAGTGCTCATCCTGTTCCTCATTGCACAAAGGAGCAGACACCGGTCCTGCTGATGGGGTAAAGACCTTCTACAGCCCTGTCCAGCTCTCCTAGAGTAACTGCCTGTCTCCTGGAATCTCCTCCATGCTCTTGAGACTGTGCTGGGAGACACAACAAACCTTCTGGCAATGGCACGTATTGATGTGCCACCCTTGAGGAGTTGGACTGTCTGTGCAACCTCTGTAGGGTCCAGGTATCACCTCATGCTACCAATAGTGACACTGATCCTAGCCAAGTACAAAACTAGTGAAAAACAGTCAGTGGCTTCCACCTGTAAAACCATCCCTGTTTGGGGGGTCGTCTCATTGTTGCCCATCTAGTGTACCTGTTGTTAATCTCCCTAACACCAAAGCAGCTGAAACTGATTAACAATCCCCTATGCTACTTAAAGGGATAGTTCACCCAAAAATGAAAATTTGATGTTTATCTGCTTACCCCCAGGGCATCCAAGATGTAGGTGACTTTTTTTCTTCAGTCGAACGCAAATTATGATTTTTAACTGCAACCGCTGCCCTCTGTCAGTCAAATAATAGCAGTAGATGGGAACTTCAACTATAACAGTAAATAAAACTTGCTTAGACAAATCCAAATTAAACCCTGCGGCTCGTGACGACACATTAATGTCCTAAGACACGAAACGATCGGTATTTATATAATTTTTAACTCTAATACACCACTATGTCCAACTTCGTTCAGCTTCCTGCTAGTGAGGTCAAAAAACGCGTTTTGGTGACGGAAGTGATGTCTCGCCCATATACTTCAATGAGCGCGAGACATCACTTCCGTTGTCAGAGCGCGATCTGACCACACTCACCGGAAGCTGAACGAAGTTGGACATAGTGGTGTATTAGAGGTATTATATATATTTTTGGATATTTCTTTTGGTCGATTGGATCACAAGTGGACGACACTAAATACAGGTGTAAATTCATTTCATATGGAATTTCTGAGCCAAGAATTTGTTTTAGATACCAACCACAAGGTTGGTATCTAAAACAAATTCTTGGCTCAGAAATTCCATATGAAATGAATGCAGGTGGTGGAGTATGAATGACAAAAGAGTTGAATGACAGAAGATGTGCTCAGTGAATGCATTTTGTGTGAAAGCATAACCTACTGTTACATCCCTAGCGTTTCCACTACGAAAACAATCCGATCAAATATGTTTTTGACTACCTCTGTAAGAGGTCGAAACTGGATAAGCTCAAAATATTTTTTACCCCATTTACACCTGTATTTAGTGTCGTCCACTTGTGATACAATCGACCAAAAAGCATCTTAATACCAGGTAGAACCAGGACCAGATACGACTTTCTTAAGATATCACAGACCCCACTGGTTCCAGTCAAGTCATGACATGACTCCATATCGAGACATTGCATCACTCCATATGCCACACCCTTGGGCAAACAAAAAAAAAAATCCCCATATGTGTGCATTTTGCCAAAAGCTTTGGACGTATTTATAAGTGTCCGATAGTTCTCTTTATATTCAGAGAATTTGTTGTAAGTACAATATTGTTTGAAGTTCCCTTAAATAATTAGGAAAAAATATTTTGAAGCTTATTTTATTTGAAATTAGAAATTAACATTCAGGGAATGTTAGGATGAAGTTGAGAGCATAGAGTGAGAAATAAAACGCTATACCTTTTGACATCCACAACCAACAATGAATAAACATTTAAGAGAGAAAAACAAACAAACAAACAAACACATGTGTTGCTGTTGTGTAATTTTTATAAGTGGTTGTTTGGGAAATTAAAATTTCAGTCACTTTTATGTTTCCCAAATCTAATAGACTTCCACTTTTTTCCCGATTTTTGCCTGATTTCCCCTTGTCCCAGACCCAAATGTTCAGTCTAAAAACATGAAATCCAAATATAAAAATATTCATTATATACACAGTATAGAGTGTGGCATTTTGAAACACAAAACATATTGTACTGTGTAGCCCTTGTTTGAAGTTTTTCACCTTTGGTCTGTAAATAATGTTTCTTTTTAAATCATCAGGGACAAAATTAGCCATATGTGAAAAGAAACAACATTTTAATCTAATTTGATTAATTTATTCTTAGATATCTTATTTGAATGTATGTGCAGCATTATATTATAAAGTAAGAGCAACAACTACTGCGCATGTTATCACGCCAATTCCCCATACCTGTCCATAACATCACATCCATAAACAAACCAGATTATCCAACTTATATGACAATTTAATACATAATACTAAATAATCAAAATGAATCTCACAATATTATACAGTTCTATACAGTTTTATTGCTATTCATGCATTGGTAAAAAATGTCAAATCTTTCCACAGTCAGTGAAACAGAAAACGTCTCAGGTTACAGATGTAACCCTGGTTCCCTGAGTAGGGAACGAGACGCTGCGTGGTAACGCATTGGGAACCTTCTGCGTGATGTCGTCACTGAAGCACTCATGTATCTAACCAATCGCGTAGCGAGACGTCAGAGACGGGTGACGTCACGGACCAGGAAACTATAAAGCATACCCGGATGCAGAGCACGCTAGCTTCTGGATAAGTCTGAGACAAATGCTCGCAAGTATGCAGGGGGTACGGCAAGAGACGCAGCGTCTCGTTCCCTACTCAGGGAACCAGGGTTACATCTGTAACCTGAGACGTTCCCTTTCGTGGGAACTGTCGACGCTGCGTGGTAACGCATTGGGAACGCTATCCCAACTGTGCCGTAGCGGCAAATACTTGCCAGGTTATCTTGGCAGAACTGATGACCCCGGAGTGGAGCCGACATCAAGGTTATAAAACCTTACAAACGTGTGCTGACATGACCAGCCAGCCGCGTCACAAATGTCACCGATGGAGACACCTGACATCAAGGCTTTTGATGCCGCCATACCCCGCGTAGAATGGGCACGGACATTCAGAGGAGAAGGCTGTCCGGCCGCATCATATGCAAGTGTGATGGCCTCGACCACCCACTTGCTCATCCTCTGCTTAGATGCAGGGCCGCCTTTTCTAGGGGACCCATAACAGACAAAAAGCTGATCAGTCTTACGCCACAGGGCAGCTCTGTGGATGTAAGTATCCAAGGCCCTCACAGGGCAGAGCAGATTTAGTTTTTCCTGATCCGAAGATTTAAAAGGAGGAGGGCAGAAAGCCTGGAGCACAATGGGACCTGGAACGTGGGTAGGGACCTTAGGGACATAGCCCGGTCTAGGATGCTTTCACCATTCCTGGAGCAAATTCAAGGTATGAGGGAGCAACTGACAGTGCTTGTAAATCTCCTATCCTTTTCAGAGAAGTGATAGCAAGTAGAAAAATAGTCTTTAGAGTGAGGAACCTCTCAGGAACCTCCTCTATTGGTTCAAAGGGCGCCTCGGCCAACCCTTGTAAAACCACGGCCAGGTCCCAGGCCGGAACCGTTGTGCGCACTGGAGGCCTCAACCTCAGTGTGCCACGGAGGAAGCGAGTGACCAGGGGGTCTCGACCCACCGAAAGGCCACCTACAAGGGGAATATGAAAGGCAGATATAGCCGCAACGTAAACCTTTAACGTTGAAGGGGATAGGCCCTCCGAGAACTTTTCTTGGAGAAATGTAAGCACGTGGCTAATAGAGGCGGACCCACTGGCTGTAGCGGACCCACTGGCTGAAGCGGACTCACTGGCTGGAGCGGACTCACTGGCTGTAGTAGACCCACTGGCTGGAGCGGGCTCTGTAGTAGACCCACTGGCTGGAGCGGACTCACTGGCTGGAGCGGACTCACTGGCTGGAGCGGACTCACTGGCTGGAGCGGACTCACTGGCTGGAGCGGACTCACTGGCTGGAGCGGACTCACTGGCTGGAGCGGGCTCTGTAGTAGACCCACTGGCTGGAGCGGACTCACTGTCTGGAGCGGACTCACTGGCTGGAGCGGACCCACTGGCTGTAGCGGACCCACTGGCTGGAGCGGACCCACTGGCTGGAGCGGACTCACTGGCTGGAGCGGACTCACTGGCTGGAGCGGACTCACTGGCTGTAGTAAACCCACTGGCTGGAGCGGGCTCTGTAGTAGACCCACTGGCTGGAGCGGACTCACTGGCTGGAGCGGACTCACTGGCTGGAGCGGACTCACTGGCTGGAGCGGACTCACTGGCTGGAGCGGACTCACTGGCTGGAGCGGACTCACTGGCTGGAGCGGACTCACTGCCTGGAGCGGACCCACTGGCTGGAGCGGGCTCTGTAGTAGACCCACTGGCTGGAGCGGGCTCTGTAGTAGACCCACTGGCTGGAGCGGACTCACTGGCTGGAGCGGACTCACTGGCTGGAGCGGACCCACTGGCTGGAGCGGACTCACTGGCTGGAGCGGACTCACTGTCTGGAGCGGACTCACTGTCTGGAGCGGACTCACTGGCTGGAGCGGACTCACTGGCTGGAGCGGACTCACTGGCTGGAGCGGACTCACTGGCTGTAGCGGACTCACTGGCTGGAGCGGGCTCTGTAGTAGACCCACTGGCTGGAGCGGGCTCTGTAGTAGACCCACTGGCTGGAGCGGACTCACTGCCTGGAGCGGACCCACTGGCTGGAGCGGGCTCTGTAGTAGACCCACTGGCTGGAGCGGGCTCTGTAGTAGACCCACTGGCTGGAGCGGACTCACTGGCTGGAGCGGACTCACTGGCTGGAGCGGACCCACTGGCTGGAGCGGACTCACTGGCTGGAGCGGACTCACTGGCTGGAGCGGACTCACTGGCTGGAGCGGACTCACTGGCTGGAGCGGACTCACTGGCTGGAGCGGACTCACTGGCTGGAGCGGACTCACTGGCTGGAGCGGACTCACTGGCTGTAGCAGACCCACTGGCTGTAGCAGACCCACTGGCTGGAGCGGGCTCTGTAGTAGACCCACTGGCTGGAGCGGGCTCTGTAGTAGACCCACTGGCTGGAGCGGACTCACTGGCTGGAGCGGACTCACTGGCTGGAGCGGACTCACTGGCTGGAGCGGACTCACTGGCTGGAGCGGACCCACTGGCTGTAGCGGACCCACTGGCTGTAGCGGACCCACTGGCTGGAGCGGACTCACTGGCTGGAGCGGACTCACTGGCTGGAGCGGACTCACTGGCTGTAGTAGACCCACTGGCTGGAGCGGGCTCTGTAGTAGACCCACTGGCTGGAGCGGACTCACTGGCTGGAGCGGACTCACTGGCTGGAGCGGACTCACTGGCTGGAGCGGACTCACTGGCTGGAGCGGACTCACTGGCTGGAGCGGACTCACTGGCTGTAACGGACCCACTGGCTGTAGCGGACTCACTGGCTGGAGCGGACTCACTGGCTGGAGCGGGCTCTGTAGTAGACCCACTGGCTGGAGCGGGCTCTGTAGTAGACCCACTGGCTGGAGCGGGCTCTGTAGTAGACCCACTGGCTGGAGCGGACTCACTGGCTGGAGCGGACTCACTGGCTGGAGCGGACTCACTGGCTGGAGCGGACCCACTGGCTGTAGCGGACCCACTGGCTGGAGCGGACTCACTGGCTGGAGCGGACTCACTGGCTGGAGCGGACTCACTGGTTGTAGTAGACCCACTGGCTGGAGCGGGCTCTGTAGTAGACCCACTGGCTGGAGCGGACTCACTGGCTGGAGCGGACTCACTGGCTGGAGCGGACTCACTGGCTGGAGCGGACTCACTGGCTGTAACGGACCCACTGGCTGTAGCGGACTCACTGGCTGGAGCGGACTCACTGGCTGGAGCGGACTCACTGGCTGGAGCGGACTCACTGGCTGTAGTAGACCCACTGGCTGGAGCGGGCTCTGTAGTAGACCCACTGGCTGGAGCGGACTCACTGGCTGGAGCGGACTGACTGGCTGTAGTAGACCCACTGGCTGGAGCGGGCTCTGTAGTAGACCCACTGGCTGGAGCGGACTCACTGGCTGGAGCGGACCCACTGGCTGGAGCGGGCTCTGTAGTAGACCCACTGGCTGGAGCGGGCTCTGTAGTAGACCCGCTGGCTGGAGCGGACTCACTGGCTGGAGCGGACTCACTGGCTGGAGCGGACTCACTGGCTGGAGCGGGCTCTGTAGTAGACCCACTGGCTGGAGCGGGCTCTGTAGTAGACCCGCTGGCTGGAGCGGACTCACTGGCTGGAGCGGACTCACTGGCTGGAGCGGACTCACTGGCTGGAGCGGGCTCTGTAGTAGACCCACTGGCTGGAGCGGGCTCTGTAGTAGACCCACTAGCTGGAGCGGGCTCTGTAGTAGACCCACTGGCTGGAGCGGGCTCTGTAGTAGACCCACTGGCTGGAGCGGGCTCTTTAGTAGTCCCACTGGCTGGAGCGGGCTCTGTAGTAGACCCACTGGCTGGAGCGGACTCACTGGCTGGAGCGGACTCACTGGCTGGAGCGGACTCACTGGCTGGAGCGGGCTCTGTAGTAGACCCACTGGCTGGAGCGGGCTCTGTAGTAGACCCACTGGCTGGAGCGGACTCACTGGCTGGAGCGGACTCACTGGCTGGAGCGGACTCACTGGCTGGAGCGGGCTCTGTAGTAGACCCACTGGCTGGAGCGGGCTCTGTAGTAGACCCACTGGCTGGAGCGGGCTCTGTAGTAGACCCACTGGCTGGAGCGGGCTCTGTAGTAGACCCACTGGCTGGAGCGGGCTCTGTAGTAGACCCACTGGCTGGAGCGGGCTCTGTAGTAGACCCACTGGCTGGAGCGGGCTCTGTAGTAGACCCACTGGCTGGAGCGGGCTCTGTAGTAGACCCACTGGCTGGAGCGGACTCACTGGCTGGAGCGGACTCACTGGCTGGAGCGGGCTCTGTAGTAGACCCACTGGCTGGAGCGGGCTCTGTAGTAGACCCACTGGCTGGAGCGGGCTCTGTAGTAGACCCACTGGCTGGAGCGGGCTCTGTAGTAGACCCACTGGCTGGAGCAGGCTCTGTAGTAGACCCACTGGCTGGAGCAGGCTCTGTAGTAGACCCACTGGCTGGAGCGGGCTCTGTAGTAGACCCACTGGCTGGAGCGGACTCACTGGCTGGAGCGGACTCACTGGCTGGAGCGGACTCACTGGCTGGAGCGGACTCACTGGCTGGAGCGGACTCACTGGCTGTAGTAGACCCACTGGCTGGAGCGGGCTCTGTAGGAGACCCACTGGCTGGAGCGGACTCACTGGCTGGAGTGGACTCACTGGCTGGAGCGGACTCACTGGCTGGAGCGGACTCACTGGCTGGAGCGGACTCACTGGCTGGAGCGGACTCACTGGCTGTAGTAGACCCACTGGCTGGAGCCGGCTCTGTAGTAGACCCACTGGCTGGAGCGGACTCACTGGCTGGAGCGGACTCACTGGCTGGAGCGGACTCACTGGCTGGAGCGGACTCACTGGCTGGAGCGGACTCACTGGCTGGAGCGGACTCACTGGCTGGAGCGGACCCACTGGCTGGAGCGGGCTCTGTAGTAGACCCACTGGCTGGAGCGGGCTCTGTAGTAGACCCACTGGCTGGAGCGGACTCACTGGCTGGAGCGGACTCACTGGCTGGAGCGGACTCACTGGCTGGAGCGGACTCACTGGCTGGAGCGGGCTCTGTAGTAGACCCACTGGCTGGAGCGGGCTCTGTAGTAGACCCACTGGCTGGAGCGGGCTCTGTAGTAGACCCACTGGCTGGAGCGGGCTCTGTAGTAGACCCACTGGCTGGAGCGGGCTCTGTAGTAGACCCACTGGCTGGAGCGGGCTCTGTTGTAGACCCACTGGCTGGAGCGGGCTCTGTAGTAGACCCACTGGCTGGAGCGGACTCACTGGCTGGAGCGGACTCACTGGCTGGAGCGGACTCACTGGCTGTAGTAGACCCACTGGCTGGAGCGGGCTCTGTAGTAGACCCACTGGCTGGAGCGGACTCACTGGCTGGAGCGGACTCACTGGCTGGAGCGGACTCACTGGCTGGAGCGGACTCACTGGCTGGAGCGGACTCACTGGCTGGAGCGGACTCACTGGCTGGAGCGGACTCACTGGCTGGAGCGGGCTCTGTAGTAGACCCACTGGCTGGAGCGGGCTCTGTAGTAGACCCACTGGCTGGAGCGGACTCACTGGCTGGAGCGGACTCACTGGCTGGAGCGGACTCACTGGCTGGAGCGGACTCACTGGCTGGAGCGGACTCACTGGCTGGAGCGGACCCACTGGCTGGAGCGGGCTCTGTAGTAGACCCACTGGCTGGAGCGGGCTCTGTAGTAGACCCACTGGCTGGAGCGGACTCACTGGCTGGAGCGGACTCACTGGCTGGAGCGGACTCACTGGCTGGAGCGGGCTCTGTAGTAGACCCACTGGCTGGAGCGGACTCACTGGCTGGAGCGGACTCACTGGCTGGAGCGGGCTTTGTAGTAGACCCACTGGCTGGAGCGGACTCACTGGCTGGAGCGGACTCACTGGCTGGAGCGGGCTCTGTAGTAGACCCACTGGCTGGAGCGGACTCACTGGCTGGAGCGGGCTCTGTAGTAGACCCACTGGCTGGAGCGGGCTCTGTAGTAGACCCACTGGCTGGAGCGGGCTCTGTAGTAGACCCACTGGCTGGAGCGGACTCACTGGTTGGAGCGGACTCACTGGCTGGAGCGGACTCACTGGCTGGAGCGGACTCTGTAGTAGACCCACTGGCTGGAGCGGGCTCTGTAGTAGACCCACTGGCTGGAGCGGGCTCTGTAGTAGACCCACTGGCTGGAGCGGACTCTGTAGTAGACCCACTGGCTGGAGCGGACTCACTGGCTGGAGCGGGCTCACTGGCTGGAGCGGGCTCACTGGCTGGAGCAGGCTCTGGATTGGACTCACTGACTGGAGCAGACTCTGGAGTGGACTCACTGACTGGAGCGGACTCACTGACTGAAGCGGGCTCTGGAGTGGACTCACTGACTGGAGCGGGCTCTGGAGTGGACTCAGTGACTGGAGTGGACTTACTGACTGGAACGGGCTCTGGAGTGGAGTCACTGACTGGAGTGGGCTCTGGAGTGGACTTACTGACTGGAACGGGCTCTGGAGTGGACTCACTGACTGGAGCGGGCTCACTGGCTGGAGACTTCTTCCCTCTCCTCCTCCTCCTCCCTTTATCGGGGTGAAGCTGAGGCTCAGTGCCCATCTCCTCAATGCCTTCTGAAACAGAATTATGGGCTGGAGCATGCAAACTGGCTGGCAGATTCAGTGAGGTCCATTCCCTCCGACGGCGAAGATACGCGGCGAATCTCCAGAAATCTAAACTCCGTAGCCCTTCCATCTCACAATGAGGCAGAGGATCGTCGAGGCAGCTATTACACAAATCCTTCAAGGCCGCGTCATTGTAACCCAGCCCCACCGCCATCGTCCAAAAGACCTTAGCGAAGCATCCTACCTCCCACCCCTCCTGGCGTAGAGCCCTCAACGCCCGTAGTTGATCCCAGCGCTCCCTGGTAGTGGCTGGAGGAAGGATTCGGAACCCCACACTGCTGGATCCTTGCATGGTGGTTTGTTCTGTCACGGTGCACACAAGAACAAGATGGTAAGATCCAAGTGCAGCGATGTTTATTACAGGAAACTCCAAGCATGTAATCCAGAACAAAGGCAAAGGGTAAACTCCACAAAAACAGTCAAATACAGAAAGCCAGAGAAACAAAAGTGCCCGTAACAAAATACAACAAACCACAACTGAGGACAGAAACAACTGAGATAAAATAGACAGACACTGATTACAAAATACGTGACAGCTGGGTGTGATGATGTGATAATTGGATAATGAGTCCGGCAGTGCGTTATGGGTAGTGTAGTCTATAGGGTGAAAACAGTCCAGGATGGAGTGCCCTCAAGTGGCTAATTCGGGCACTCTCACTGACGGTCGTGACACATACAAAAACAGCTGGAGAAGAAAAGACACGTTAACTGCAAAATAATTAAGAATTAAGGTGAAGAATTAAGTGTGAAACCATCAGGAACCCTTTAGTCTCCAGCGCCACCATTTCCCAGTACTGAAACCTACCTGGAGTCTTCAGAAGTGTGAGGTGTCAGGATCTCAGAGACTTAGGTTAGGTGAAGAATCCTAAAAAGCGACCTGCTCTTAGTAAGAATCACAAGCTGAAGTGTTATAAAGTACATGAAGACTGGGTTTTTATAGGCCTTATAGACAGACAGCTTGAGAGTGACTCCTGAAGGACCAGCACCACGTCCTCTTGTACCACTGTTTGAAGAATTTATCTTCCAGAATCTGGCAGTAAGGTGTGGGAGTTCACTTTTAGTCCATCTCTTATCCTGAAATGTCCATCTTGCAGAGATGGACTAAATGATCTTCCAAAACTTACTGCCAGATATCCCTTTGAGTTAAGTTAGCTTAAATGAGTGCCTTTGTGATATTTCACTATCCCTTCATTTGTAAAAGTGAAAATGCAATGCAGAAGTGTAAAGAAAGGCCTCTCCTCAATCATCAGTTTCTTTACTGTCCAAAAATGTGCCCATTAAATATCTGTAAAATCCAGTATACCTGTAATTGTTTTATTTCCAGTGTAAACAAAAATATCAGGAAAACCTAAACTAGTTAGAAGACAAAGTGCATGCCCTCTGTACCTGTACTGACGTTCAGTAATTGTGTTTTGTCTTTTGCATGAGTATAGTGGTAGAGACAGAGAAGAAGTGCCCTTGATGAGGAAACCATGGCAGTTGTATATACGGTAAGTCAATACTTGGTGAAAGGAAAATTTACTAGAAACATTAAGTTAAAAAAATAACTAATTTTTGTCTCACAGTCAAGAAGAGATTTCCAAATGTGTCCAAAGAGGCTTTGAGGATTTGACGTGGGGAAACTGAGACTTCTTGAAAGCAAAAAAGTTATATTTGTTTGAATATTGTAATTTTTTGAACATTGTAAAGTATGTTCCTTGCTGATTTTTATTTAAATGTTCATGTGTTATAGACAACAAATAAAAGGTTTTCAAATGTGACATGTGAATTTTCTTGGGTTGAAATATATGTAGGGCAAAATATATTTTTAAATGCTTTTGTAAAATATATTTTGAAAATATATTTTTAAAAAATATACAAAAATGGCCAAAAAATACATTTATAGAAAATATATTTATATTTGAAAATATATTTTAGCGAAATATATATTTTTGGCCATTTTTTGTATATTTTGAAATATATTTAAAAATATATTTGAAAATATATTTTTTTACCGTATGGGGATAACTTTCATTAACTCTACAACACGTAAATCCACTTCAACAGATAATTCTTCAACAGCGATGCCATAGAAATATCCATGAGTTCCCTTTCGATACTTCACTCGTACTGCGTATGGGGAAAAGTATCCCTTTTTCCCCGTCACTGAAGCCTTTTTCAATAACGCAGTGTAACTGCATCGTCATTGGTTCACTCATAGACAAGTCGTTGAACCAATGACGGCGCGGCATAGCTGCGCGACCTATGGCGAGAGAGCGCGCAAACTTTCCCGCCGAAATGGGCGGGGCAAAGGGCTATATAAGCAGGCGTTTCGCCATAGGATTTCAGTCCTTTCTCCTTCAGCGACGACAACGCATCTCTTCGCTGATCTCCGCCTGAAGCCTGAGGAAGCTCACCGCCTTCAGAAGCTCCCGCCGCCGTCTGAAGAGGCCCCGCAGCGGACCCAGCTGAACTCGCCGGCGCCCTCGCTGACTGCCGCCCCGAGCGCCGTCCTCGAAACGCCCGCCTCCCGCTCCCGCTATACGTAGCAGCCATCTCAGTGTTTCATGCTCCTATCGCTGGCCAGTCAGTGGGTCGAAACAGCCTTGTGGTTTGTTTCCTAAGGGGTTCTAGGCGGTTAAATCCTCCTCGTCCCCTTACTGTTCCCACTTGGGACCTTTCCTTGGTCCTTAGGGCTCTCAAAGGTACCCCCTTTGAGCTGCTGTGTTCAGCTGACCTCAGGCCGTTAACCCTGAAAACCGCTCTGCTACTTGCACTAGCATCGGTCAAGCGCGTTGGCGACTTGCAGGCCCTCTCTGTGAGCCCTGCGTGCCTCGAATTTGGGCCTAACGACTCTAAAGTCGTGCTGAAACCTAGACATGGCTACGTTCCAAAAGTGCTCTCTACTCCGTTTAGAGCTCAGGTCATTTCGCTTTCTGCTCTTCCTCCCTCCACGGATGAACAGGAGCTGGAGTTACTCTACCCTGTCAGGGCATTGAGGATCTATGTAGAGCGACCGCAGCCTTTCAGGCAGTCGGATCAGCTCTTTGTCTGTTTTGGTGGCCGCACCAAGGGGTCCTCGGTCTCAAAACAACGTCTCTCGCGTTGGATAGTCGACGCGATTAATCTCTGTTACTCCTCCTTGGACATGCAATGCCCCTTAGGAGTTAGGGCTCATTCCACTAGAGGAATGGCTTCCTCCTGGGCTTGGTCTAATGGAGTTTCCATTAAAGACATCTGTGAGGCGGCCGGCTGGTCCTCGCCGTCCACTTTTATCAGATTCTATCATCTGGACGTTCCGGCCTTGCAGGCCCGGGTCCTCTCGGTGTAACTAGATGGCCTCTTCGAGTTCCATCTTTCATCGATCAGGAGTTATCTCCTCTTGTAGTGTAACAAGGGTTACGACGGCTTTGCCTTCCTACTTGTTCTCTCAGTCCCCCTTCGGTGTCCAGAACAAGTTATGTCGTTCCCTGCCGTGGCACAGCGCGGTTGAATTCGTTCCCCATACGCAGTACGAGTGAAGTATCGAAAGGGAACGTACTCGGTTACTAACGTAACCTCGGTTCCCTGAGATACGGAACGAGTACTGCGTTACTTGCCGTGCCACGAGGCTGCGTCTTCAGTGTCGTCGCTTCAGTCGATTGGCCTGAAATCCTATGGCGAAACGCCTGCTTATATAGCCCTCTGCCCCGCCCATTTCGGCGGGCAAGTTTGCACGCTCTCTCGCCATAGGTCGCGCAGCTATGCCGCGCCGTCATTGGTTCAACGACTTGTCTATGAGTGCACCAATGACGATGCAGTTACACTGCGTTATTGAAAAAGGCTTCAGTGACGGGGAAAAAGGGAGACTTTTCGCCATACGCAGTACTCGTTCCGTATCTCAGGGAACCGAGGTTACGTTAGTAACCGAGTACGTTTCAAAGACGTCACTTCTGACACATCTGTGTCCGAGATGGCAACTAACACAGCAGCGCTTCATTATATTGATGGTCATCTTTAGCTTCAGCGCGAGTGTTCAAACAGCAACACAAAACATTATCTACGATTGTGGCTGTCATATTAATAACATTTTAATTGTCTACACTATTGTATTAAAATATTGTGAATTCTAGTTGCTGTGTTTCGGCATGTTGTTACAGGAAGGACGCATACACAACAGGAGCTATTCTGACTGAAAAATGAATCATCGAGGCTGTAAGTGTAACATAAAATATAATTATTTTTTTTTACAAATAAATACGTTTGTTAATTTACTTGGATAACTTGAGTAGCTCACTTAATTTGGATTTGTAGCAAAAACCTATTTAGTATAATTATATATTGCACGTCTTATCTTGATTAATCTAGACAAGGTTTTGTAAACACGTGCATTTCCAACATACTATTGCTTGTATCGAAATGACAATACCACGTGATTGATGACGTTTGAAGCTTCAAACGTCATGCAGTATCGGGAAATCGGGACAGCTGGTTTGAAAAGATTGGCGCTTCACCTGATGCATAAAAGGAAAATGCATTTAATCGTGTTTTATTGCTGGGGTCTCAGAGACCCCAAACAGAATATAAGGGTTAAACATCTCATCCCAAATTATCAACTATGATCACATCGTATATTTTATATTATTGATCAATATGTGAATCCGTTGAATAGGCTACACATGACAGGAGTTGTGGTCTCATTGTCACAAATTAATTTAGATGAGATTAGTTTAGATCAGATAGAACTGTATTGATCCAAAACAAAAGTGATTCCGTATGTCACGGACTTTCGAAGCTTTGTCTTGTCACGTGCTTTTTCAAACCGTAGATCTGCTAGATATGGTGTAGAAAACAAGTCTGATTTGCACTGTGTTAAAAGCTTCGAGTAATGAACCTTTTTTCGGCACAATTTGATGAAAGCCTCAAACGCTTCAGAAAGCCTCGGTTTCCCATCACTAAATATCAAAGTCAAGATTTGCTGGAGAGCAGAGAAATCCACATGTGCTTAGCCCGCCATCTTGTTCCCTCCGTTTTCCTGTGACCGGACACGCATATGGCGGCAATAAAATACAGTGACGTCACATGAAACCCATGTATACAGGAAGTTCAAAGACAATATTCTAAAGATGCCGGCGTGCATGTTTCTCTGGAAAATAAAGTCTATAAGCCTAAATATTCCCTTTTATTTTATGTGTTATGTAGGTAGGCCTAGTTTTCTCCGTTCACAGAAGCTGCAGATGCGTGATGTGACAATGAAAATTGTAGGCTACTATCCTGCAATTTTCGCTGGTTTCAAAACGCACAACAAGCTGCATATTACTTGACATTCATTTTCACTTAAATGTAGGCCTAATACTTGATAGTTTGGGACATATATCATCGGAAAAACTAATGCCAGGGCATTGCAATACCTAACCTATGATGACTTGACAGCTGAGCGCGCGTCAGTGCGGGCATTACACACACGTTGCGTCAGCGTCACATTTGCATAGGCTGTACTATTTGAATTCGTGATTGTTTGACTGCCAAATCAAAATATTAAATGGAACGATAAAACAGTTATTAACCGGTTAATGGCCGTTTCTGTTCAGAACGATTAAATTTGTTAATGTTAATTAAAAAATTTACTAATACATTATTAAAATCTTGTTAACATTAGTTAATGCACTGTGAACTAACATGAACAAACTGTATTTTCATGTACTAACATTAACGAAGATTAGTACATTCAGTAACAAATGTATTGCTCATGGTTAGTTCATGTTACTTGATACATTAACTGATGTTTAACCAATGAGCCTTATTGTAAAGTGTTACCAGTGGTTGTAAATGATTTTATACAAGCAAGGTCATCAGTCATTTTCCTTTTCAGCAATGGCCCAAATACACTTTGACAGTCGTCGTTGCTGACTGGGAAGGAAGAGGTTATTCATCCACTGGCACAGCTGTTATTACTGTGACTGACAGCAATGATAACGCACCTCAGTTTGAGCAACCCTCGGTAATGTATATTGATATATTCTGAATATTATAATATGTGTTTTAACTTCATTAATAATTATATGCACCATACATCTCTTTGTTTTAGCACACTGTATCTGTCCCAGAGAATAAAGTAGGAGCTGAAGTGGCCAAACTTACAGTTACTGATGGAGATGAAGAGGGATCTCCTGCCTGGTCAACCAAATATCGCATTATTAGCGGAGACAAGGGTGGGTTTTTCAGTGTCAGTACTGGACCCAGCCAGCTAGAGGGCGTCATCACCACTGTAAAGGTACTGTGTGTTGCTCATGTGTTTGCACAGGCGATTGGTTGTGATGATTTAACTTAAGTAAAAGACACTTTCTTTTCCATTCAGCCTCTGGACTTTGAGAAGAACAAGCAATACATTCTGTCTCTGATTGTTGAGAACGAGGAGCCGTTTGTCGGTTCTTTGGCCACTTCCACTGCCACAGTCACGGTGAATGTAGAAGATGTGAACGAGCCTCCAGAGTTTAATCCAAAGGAGAAGATCATTTACAAACCTGAAGATTCACCGGTTGATAGTGAATTGGTTTCTTATACAGCCACTGATCCAGATATTGGAAAATCACAGAAGATAATATAAGAAATTTTGAATTTTTTTTCACCTCCAAAATTTCATTCCATTTGTTAATTCTGACTGATTTCTCTAAAGATTCCCAGATTTTGTAGAACATTAAAAATCCCATAGATACTTTTTATGGACCTTAAGTGTGTTTGTTGTTGTTGTTTTTCTTGAATTATCTAACTCTAGCTCTAGTAACGACTGAGAACCATCTTAGCAGCTGTCTAGCAGCTACAGGTCAAGGCCTATATCTCTTCCAATATCAAGTAATTTCTACATAGACTACACAACTTTGTCAAATCAACAGTAAGTTGTTCTTGCTGAACATTTCTAATTTTAACCTATATGTTTTGGTTCCTCACAGGTATAAAATTGGCAATGATCCTGACGGCTGGCTGAGTGTAAATCAAGACACTGGAATTATTAAAGTCAGGAAGCATATGTATAGAGAATCTCACAATCTCAAAGATGGTATATACACAGCTATCATTATGGCCATTGATGATGGTAATTTGTGTTTCTTTTAAGAGCAGAAATCTTGCTATCATAGCCTTTTTCTAATGTCTTGTGCAGGCGACAGGCACTGGGACACTGGAAATTCAACTGGAGGATCCAAACAATTCATTCTGTTTGCGATGATCAACCCTGTGCCCACTTCTGCTGTGAAGAAATAAACAAGTTTAAATCCAAAACAGAAGTTTATTTTATAATTAGAGGACATAAATGACAGCACTCCCAGTATATGTTTAATGAATCATCACCAATCCTTCTTAAGAATGTGAATCTGTCAGTATAATAGTTAAGATTGTGTAAAATTGATCTGTAAAAGCAACCTGTGTTTGTGTTTGTGTCAGTGAATAGTAGAATCAAGTCAAGTCACCTTTATTTCTATAGCACTTTATAGAATACAGATGGTAATAACCCAGCTTTACAGTGATAACAGGAACATTTTTTTCAATGATGCAAATAAATTTCGGCTGTACAGCAGCTCATTGTCCAGCTGAAGTCAGGTCAGTGTTGATTCAGTTCGGTTGTAAAGATCATCATTTATTAAACTTAATCTATAAAGCAGTTCTGGAAAAACAGTGATGTCATCGTCCAGCTCATTTCAGTTCTCATCCATAAGTGTCAGTGCAGTCAAATCAATAATATTGTTGAATGTTTAGTATTCCCAACTAAGCAAGCCAGAGGTGACAGTGGCGAGGAACCCAAACTTGTGACAGAATGGAGAAAAAAACCTTCTGCGGGCCAGTTCACCTCTGGTAGATGAACGAACACAGTGTGATTATGATTCAGGCTTCATCCCATCAGAAATCAGATTGTGGATCCCAAAACCACTTTGGCTTGAAACTAAGGTTGTGTCCTTTGCGTGAATGTTCCTCCACATCTATCATGATGTCAAACAACTTGGGGTACTGTATGTTTACCTTACAAAATAAGCCGGTGGGGGTGGAATGGAATATGAATTGTCAAACAAACTCGAGATTCATGTGAGAACACATACTCGACTTCCCAGTCCCGTTTTAAGTAGCAGAACTCTGCCATCGTAACTTCATTGAGTTGAGGCTTCAGGTCTCTATCCACTTCCAGATTAGTAGACTCTACTTACATGTTATAGTAAAGCAAATTTCTGGTTACTGAATGAACGTCCTGGCACACAATGAACGTTTAACATTCAACCTATTTAGTTGCATTTAGCAATTTTATGCACTTATCCATGTATGATGTTCTTATTTTAATAAAATCCCTTTCATTACATGTCTTCATTGTGTTGATAATACTGTAAGAGGCTCTACAAGTTAATATCTCACAAATCCTTAAGATTGGTCTGATGACAAATTCATTCGAATTTATTAAACAATAATTTAATTTTAAACCGATTTTTGTGTGTGTGTGTGTGTGTGTGTGTGTGTGTGTGTGTGTGTGTGTGTTCTGCAACAATATTAATTTGGCTCAACCTATGAGAGCCACCAATTTCTGGTGTTCTGTGTGAGAAAGCAGACCACAAACCCTTATAACAGTTTGTTGCTCTTTTTTGCATCGAATCTGTCTGCTGACCCCGCCGCAGAATTGTCAACTTCCTCTTTCAGGAGCCAATCGCTTCCTCAGTTTAAGCAGTTTACAGTTTTTTCCAATTGCTAACACACTAAAATGACATGCACAGCACAATTATTTAAACTGACACACAGAGAGCAAAACTTCTTCTCAAGTCTCCAAAAGTCTAAACACCTTTTCTGTTTTACACACATTTTGCATTTCAAAATAGCACTTTTTAAATTCACTAAATACAGTTCTCTGCATAAGACACAACAATCTGACATAAAGTCACATGTTTGCCATTTCAAAACACTGCCATTCAAAATGACACTACATGAGCTAATTGGCCAATTACATGTGCCACCTGGCCAAACACCTCAGTGGTTAATTGTTAACACTTCAATCAGGATGTAAGCACTATGAAAAGACCACAGGTGAGAACCTTTTTTTTTACAACAACAATGGAAGACATTGCAGAGAGAGGAAGAGGAAGAGGAAGAGGGAGAGGAAGAGGAAGAGGGAGGTTGAGAATAAGAGGGGGAGGAAGAGTGAGAGGTAGGGGTAGAGCAGGTAGAGGAGTTCATGGCCAAAGAAGACAAACACTTTCAAATGAAATCAGAGCAACCTTAGTAGATCATGTCATCAACCATGGGTTGACAATGCGTGAGGCTGGACAGAGAGTGCAGCCAAACTTGAGCCGTTTTACTGTCGCCTCTGTCATCCGGACCTTTAGACTGGAGAACAGGTATGTAACCAAAATTTCATGTAGTACACATGTAGTATACCCCATGTCATAGTGTATCAGTTGGGTGACACCTGTTTACTTAGTGTATGACATCAGCCATTCATGAACTGTACAAGTTTCCTGTACAATGAACTCTACTGTGGGGGAAAATATTTAGGCTGCATTGTCCAAGCCCTATATATATTTTTATTTTATTTTTTCTAAAGGACTGAGAGACGACACCATGGTGGAGGAAGGGGCCAAATGTTCACCGGGGTACAGGAAGCTGCTATTGTAAACTTGGTTTTGGAAAATAATGAAATCAGATTACGAGAAATTCAAAGCCACATCATCCAAGACAACACCTTATTCAACAACATTCAACGAGTTAGTCTGTCCACATTGGCTCGCATTCTCAAGCGAAACCAAATCAGAATGAAACAACTTTATAAGGTGCCGTTTGAGAGAAACTCTCAAAGAAACAAAGAGTTCAGACGAGCATATGTGGATGTAAGTACTATATTGACTGCAGTACACTACACACAACATTGTTTCCCCAGTGTACTGGATAACACCATATTGAGTGATTTTTGTTCTTTGTTTTCAGGGGAGTACTGGAAATGGATGCTCATGCAATCCCACATGAGTTCATCTTTATAGATGAGGCTGGGTAAGACCAGAAGAAGAGGGAGAAACCTCATTGGCCACAGAGCCATTATAGATGTTCCTGGCCAACGTGGTGGGAACATCACAATGTGCGCTGCCATCTCCAATATGCATGGTGTCCTCCACTGTCATGCCAAACTTGGACCATACAACACAGCCCATATTCTCACATTTCTGGACAGACTTCACAACATTCTCATACCACCAGAGCGTATGAATGATGCAGACCATCAAAGAAACCGGTACGTTGTAGTATGGGACAACGTGAGCTTTCATCGTGCAGCCCCAGTCCAAAACTGGTTTGCTGACCACCCAACATTTCTCGTGCAATACCTCCCACCATACTCACCATTTCTGAACCCCATAGAAGAACTCTTTTCGGCATGGCGGTGGAAGGTATACGACCGGCAGCCCTTTGTGCGCATGCCTCTTGTGCAGGCCATGGAAGAGGCATGTGATGAGATTGATGTGGGTGCAATTCAGGGATGGATAAGGCACTCAAGGCGCTTCTTCCCTCGATGTCTGGCAAGGGAAGATATTGCCTGTGATGTTGACGAGGCGTTGTGGCCAGACCCAGCTGTGCGGCAAGATGCTGCCTAATTATTTTTCTTGCCTTTTTTTTTTTTGTTTGTTTTTTTTACTGTAATATATTTTTTTTCAGAAATTTTCTTTTTCAGTTTACTTTTTTTGTAAGAATATTTTTGTTCAGTCCCATGTAAATATATCTGCTGTGCTTATGTTGTACTGACTTGTTTACTGTAGTGAAGGAAAAAAAATAAAAATGTTGCAACAGCATGTGTGTGTATCTGCAAATATTTCTGTGCATGTGAACAATCTGATACATATTTTAGTATTATGGCAAAGCATACTAAAGATGGGGGTGCTTTTCATTATGCCCAACAGTGTGTAGGTGGTTAGGCAAAAATCTGGTAATATGAATGAAGTGTGTGCCATTTCATGCAAAAGTTTGATTTTGATAATGCTCTGTGTAGTTTCGGTTGCAGTGCTTCATTTTGCAGGATATATGAGGTATTTTGCAGTTTGGGTGTGTGGTTTTGTGAATTGTGTTAAGTGTTTTGATAAAACCAGACTAGTTTGAAAAATTGTGTGTTAGCAATTGGAAAAAACTGTAAGACACTTCTTCTGCAAGAACTTAAGCACTCACACATCAAAAAAGTCACTTACACACTTCCACAAAAAGCCTTTTCTTCTCAGCATTGTTTCTCTTCTCTAATTTGATTCCTAATCTTGTCAAATAAACCTGGCATTGTATATTATGAATATTGTCAGCTCCTTGACGGTTTTTTGCTTTGGATAAAAGCATCTGCTAAATGTAGTAATGGTGTATGAAGTTTTACAACTAACATCAAATAATTATTTTTTCTTTTTATGATTTAATCAAGTCCCATTTACCAATATACTGGGATTATTGCAAAATGTCTGTTATACGTCTGTTCAAATCAATAATGTGAGCTCCGGTAAGAATATGCTAGTCTCACGAGAACCAAGTTGTGTACAGCAAGGGAAATTCACGCAAATTGTTTGAGCTATACTCTACATTTTATTAGATTTAAAATGCTGATTTCTTTTGAATATCTGTGTTGCTTCAGCAAAGCTAAAGTCTTGTGATTATGTGTGCCGACATCAAAGGGAGATGCTCCATTTCACAAATTCCGTGCAAAGGATCCTGAACAATTGAAGCTATGCTCACTAGGAGCTGGGATGTAAATACACCCGTGGAAAAATTATATAAACATGAGCTGTGCAGTCAACATTTCCGATCCGAGGATTGCAAGGCAGAGAAGAGTGGAAGATCAAGACGAGTTCAAGCTGTGCCTACGCCTGCGCTGTTGTTTCAGCCAAATGAGGTATATATTCAACAAATACTGTAATATGATTGCTATATAAAGTTAAGTAATTGCTCATGTAACTGTTGTAATGTTTTTTTTAAATTATTATCTTTTTTACTCTCTATATACAGTTGTGTGAAAATTCCTTTGTTTTTTAAATTTTTTTTTGCATGTTTGTCACACTTTAATGTTTCAGATCATCAAACGAATTTAAATATGAATCAGAGATAACACAAGTAAACACCACATACAGTTTTTAAATGAAGGATTTTATTATGAAGGGAAAACAAAATCCAAACCCACATGGCCCTGTGTGAAAAAGTGCTTGCCCGCCGCTGTTAAAACTTAACTGTGGTTTATCACACCTGAGTTCAGTTTCTCTAGCCACACCCAGGCCTGATTACTGCCACACCTGTTCGCAATCAAGAAATCACTTAAATAGGACCTGCCTGACAGAGTGAAGTAGACCAAAAGATCCTCAAAAGCTACACATCATGTTGAGATACAAAGAAATTCAGGAACAAATGAGAAAAAAAAGTAATGGAGATCTATCAATCTGGAAAAGGTTATAAAGCCATTTCTAAAGCTTTGGGAGTCCAGTGAACCACAGTGAGAGCCATTATCTACAAATGGCGAAAACATCCAAAGAACTGCAGGCCTCACTTGCCTCAGTTAAGGTCAGTGTTCATGACTCCACCATGAGAAAGAGACGGGGCAAAAATGGCCTGCATGGCAGAGTTTCAAGACGAAAACCGCTGCTGAGGAAAATAACATAAAGGCTTGTCTCAGTTTTGCCAGAAAACATCTTGATGATCCCCAAGACATTTGGGAAAATACTCTGTGGACTGACAAGACAAAAGTTGAACATTTTGGAAGGTGTCCCATTACGTCTGGCATAAAAGTAATACAGAATTTCAGAAAAAGACCATCATACCAACAGTAAAATATGGTGGTGGTAGTGTGATGGTCTGGGGCTGTTTTGCTGCTTCAGGACCTGGAAGACTTGCTGTGATAAACGGAACCATGCTGTCTACCAAAAAATCCTGAAGGACAATATCCGGCCATCTGTTCGTGACCTCAAGCTGAAGGGAACTTGGGTTCTGCAGCAGGACAATGATCCAAAACACACCAGCAAGTCCACCTCTGCATGGCTGAAGAAAAACAAAATGAAGACTTTGGAGTGGCCTAGTCAAAGTCCTGACCTCAATCCTATTGAGATGCTGTGGCATGACCTTAAAAAGGTGGTTCATGCTCAAAAACCCTCCAATGTGGCTGAATTACAACAATTCTGCAAAGATGAGTGGGCCAATATTCCTCCACAGTGCTGTAACAGACTCATTGCAAGTTATTGCAAATGCTTCATTGCAGTTGTTGCTGCTAAGGCTGGCCAAATCAGTTATTAGGTTTAGGGGGGCAAACACTTTTTCACACAGGGCCATGTGGGTTTGGATTGTGTTTTCCCTTCATTATAAAAACCTTCATTTAAAAACTGCATGTTGTGTTTACTTGGGTTATCTTTGATTCATATTTAAATTTGTTTGATGATCTGAAACATTAAAGTGTAACAAACATGCAAAAAAAAAAAAAGAAAAATCATAACAAATATGATGCTTATGGAACATGATATGATGTTGGCTTAAGTGGTAATGTTTAACATAGTGTTAACATAGATGTTGGAAATAGAAAGAGCAAGATATGGTATGGGGAAATGCAAGATGTATGTTAAAAACATGTCTGTGTTAACAATGTATGGAAAGTTACAGCCACTAAGAGATGTTCCTAATATGGTAAAAGGACAGAGGCTTCGGCCTTGGAGGTTAGAGATATAAAAGTGAGGGGAAGCTTTCGTTCTTTGTCTTACACTCTGCAGCTACTTGTGTTTCTGTATGACCTGTCTGACCTTTCTTGCAAGAAATAAAACCTTTAAAGACAATTGGACGTGTTTGTCACTTATGCAGTAGAGTCGGAGTTGATTTTTTGCCACAACACAATAATTCACAAATCTCATAAACTTATATTTTATTCACAATAGAATATAGATAACATATCAAATGTTGAAAGTGAGACATTTTGAAATGTCATGCCAAATATTGGCTCATTTTGGATTTCATGAGAGCTACACATTCCAAAAAAGTTGGGACAGGTAGCAATAAGAGGCCGGAAAAGTTAAATGTACATATAAGGAACAGCTGGAGGACCAATTTGCAACTTATCAGGTCAATTGGCAACATGATTGGGTATAAAAAGAGCCTCTCAGAGTGGCAGTGTCTCTCAGAAGTCAAGATGGGCAGAGGATCAAGAATTCCCCGGAATAAAGAGGACAAGGACAACCCAAGTTGTTATCAGCGCTCAGTTCAGAAGCCTGCATCTCTGATGGTATGGGGTTGCATGAGTGCGTGTGGCATGGGCAGCTTACACATCTGGAAAGGCACCATCAATGCTGAAAGGTATATCCAAGTTCTAGAACAACATATGCTCCCATCCAGACATCGTCTCTTTCAGGGAAGACCTTGCATTTTCCAACATGACAATGCCAGACCACATACTGCATCAATTACAACATCATGGCTGCGTAGAAGAAGGATCCGGGTACTGAAATGGCCAGCCTGCAGTCCAGATCTTTCACCCATAGAAAACATTTGGCGCATCATAAAGAGGAAGATGCGACAAAGAAGACCTAAGACAGTTGAGCAACTAGAAGCCTGTATTAGACAATAATGGGACAACATTCCTATTCCTAAACTTGAGCAACTTGTCTCCTCAGTCCACAGACGTTTGCAGACTGTTATAAAAAGAAGAGGGGATGCCACACAGTGGTAAACATGGCCTTGTCCCAACATTTTTGAGATGTGTTGATGCCATGAAATTTAAAATCAACTTATTTTTCCCTTAAAATGATACATTTTCCCAGTTTAAATTTTTGATATGTCATCTACGTTGTATTCTGAATAAAATATCGAAATTTGAAACTTCCACATCATTGCATTCTGTTTTTATTCACAATCTGTACAGTGTCCCAACGTTTCTGGAATCGGGTTTGTAAGTTCTATTACCTGTTTGTGGTCAGTCAATAGTCGTGTGTGGTGTCCAAGTTTGTAAATAAAGACTAAATGACAGCTTGTGATATATTTTTTTAGCGATTTATTTCATTCATCTCCCTCTTGCTGGTGTAACTTTGTATTGTGTGATGTAGTCCAGTGAAGGCGTGTTTAGGGCGGGTTTTACAGGAGTGCTGCGAGGCTATTGGCCTGACAGTGGAAACGCGGTTGATTTCGGCCTCTGTACTTGCACTGACCAGTGGAAAATTGGCTAATGGGTGAAGATTGCAGAAAAAGAAATTTGACACATGTGCTGCAAATATATCGGGATATTTTAGGTTTATGGATTTTGGAAGATGCGGATTAAATGAAATGAAAAGTTATTCACTGTTTAGTCCTCACAGACTTCTGTTTCACTGTGAGAAAAGTTTTTACAAGTGGCTTTAGTTTTGACCAATGTGTGTTAGCCGTCAAAAAAAAGAATAAATGTGTGAGAATAACTGTCTGGCTAAGATTCATATCATGATGTTAATGCAGAATGTATAAAGATTTTTGAAAAGGTGATAATAAAACTCTGTGGGAATAATTTTCACCAGGTTTCTCGCTGAAAAATATCTTTGACCAGAAACTGCCCTTAAGATTATTGAAAACAGATCCAGCTTTCTTAATATAGTACAGACCTCATTGGCTCCAGTCAAGTCATAAAAATACTGTACTAAATTGTGAAATACTGATATACTGTACAGCCATGGACAAAAGTTTTGAGAATGACACAAATATTAAGTCTGCTGCCTCAGTTTTTCTGATGGCAATTTGCATATACTCCAGAAAGTTATGAAGAGCAATCAGATGAATTACACCTAAATCAACCATTTATCAAATCATCAAGAACTACAAGGTTCAGATGTTGTGAAGAAGGCTTCAGAGTGCCCAAGAGAGTCCAGCAAGCATCAGGAAATCTCAGTTGATTCAGAAAGTTGATTCAGCTGTAGGATCAGGGAACCACCAGTGCAGAGCTTGCTCAGGTGCGAGTGCATCTGCCAAGACTTTTGGAGAATAGCCTAGTGTCAAAAAGGGCCATGAAAAACATCAGGGACAGACTGATATTCTGCAAAAGGTAAAGGGATTGCTCAAGAGAGGAGGATTGCTAGAAAAATAAAAATATATCTAAACTACGGCATATGCTCTCGATGACAAATGCAGAACAGTTAGTTCATGCGTTCATGAACTCAAGGTTAGATTACTGTAACGCTCTACTGGGTGGTTGTTCTGTTGTTCTGTTCTTACAAATATGTATCATTTCACTTCATTTCACTACATTGATTCATGCATTGTTATCGTATGGATTACTGTAGTTATTGCTGTTTGTGCTGTTTGATGCTTCTCAGATGGGATGAGGGTAAAAGATGAGTAAACGGTGAGCACATTTCCGGGTGTACTGTATTTTCCTTTACATACAGAATTGAAAGAAAGAAAAATTAGAAGAGGAACAAGAGGAAACAAATAAGAAGTGATATAAATCTGTTTTCAAATAAACTGTTTTTCAAATACAGGTTTCCAAGTGATATCAGATTGTGTATACATATGTTTTTTTTTTTTATTGTACTTACCCTGTAACTACATGAAACGAGTGTACATCACCAGTATTAAAAAACTGCAATCTTGTAGATTTACTTGCCTTGAAAAAACTGCACTTTTGCAAACACAAAATACTGTATAAATGCACTATGTAGCTTACCCCGTAAGGTTTTAAAAAGCCTTTACATATTTTTACACTATTATTACAAAAAGGTGTGCAGTGTATGTTCTTGCTAAATTGCTCTTAAACATAAGATTGTTGTCTATCATAATATTATAAGTACCCCTTAGTTCTAAAATACTTGCAGTATAAATAATTTGTGGTTAATTCCTGGTTGTTACCCCTTTATTTCCCAGACTTTACATATTGTTCCCCTATACTTACACATACTCACTTTATAGGTACTCTATAATTACTGGAAGTTACGTTGTAAATACACAGTACTTTCGGGGCTGTAATCTAAAGCGTTACCGCTCTAAATAAACGTATTGTAATTGTCAATAAAAGCCTTTGACACTTATGAATGCTGGTAATTATACTTCAGTATACCATAGTAACCTCTTAAGTAAAAACCACTTTAATTAATATTTGTGTCATCCTCAAAACTTTTGGCCACAACTGTTCCTTATATTCACTGACAAATGCAGGTAGTTTAAATTTTGTGTTTAATATATATATTTTTTTTAACTTGACGCCATTCACACTCAAAACAGGAAACATACCAACCAGCAAACAATGTGTGAAATAAACCCCACCTCCTACAAAGATAACACATATCACATGTGCGAGGATTTGCACAACTCAAGCAGTTAAATAGCTTCTGCAATCTTAAAAACCAACAAAGAAGTAAGACTTGAAGGACCTTTTGATACATTTAGCTTCAAATGGAGACAATGAAGATTGTGCGATTGGGGGTCATTATTTTCCTCTGTAAGGTAGGATTTTATCCAAAAACTTTGGATTTCTTTAATAGTGTGTGTGTGCGTGTGTATATATATAACCCTAACCCTATATATATATATATATATATATATATATATATATATATATATATATATATATATATATATAAGCTGATTTTATTTTGACATTATAAATGCACATTTATTAATGTTTAATGAAGTTGAGGTCTAGTATTAAAAAGTTAAAAACATCTTAACATCCACAACTTAAAAGCAATATCAAAGATTTAAGAGAGCAAAAAAAAAAGGGAAAAAAAGAGCTGTCTGTGTTGTTGCTGCCACTGTGTTATTTTTATATTATAATTCACTTTTATGTTGCAGGGGTTGATTTTATCAAAACTAACAGGCTTCCGCCTTTTTTCCTTTTGTTATATGAAGTCAAGTGTTTTAAGACTTTTGTTAACTCTCACACTTAACCAGCATGTGATTGTGGTGCTTCATTTGCAAATGTTTTACAAAATACATATAATCTCTGCACAAATGTACAACTTCATATTTTACACATGAAACATCTAATCAATTTAAATTACACTGAAAAGTTTTCCTAGACATGATCTGTCAACAAAAGTTTATTATCAGAACAAAATGCTCTGAACAAACATATAATCCTCTGATGTGATCCGGGATGCCTTTAAAATAAACCACTTATTTCCGACGGTGGGATCCTTCTGAAGTTTGTACACTAAATGAGCTGTTTAAACAGGACGTGTCAAAGTGAACATTATTTTACACCAGTCGCTTCCATTTACTCTTGGCAAGCCATTTTATTGTAATCCTGTATTCCCGTAATCTAAAAGCTCAATCTTAAGAGCAAAATCTTAACCATGGACATCACACCAAACCTGTTTAACATATTTTCCCTATGATTTTATGATCATGTGAACTCAAGAAATTCATCTACTTGTGTCTAGAGTTTTGAAAAGTGATTTCAAGGTTCTGTTATTACAGTTGTTTATTATTTATTTATTTATTACAACCACTAGGACACATTTCTCATTACTTATGTCACTTTAATTCTTCACACTGTTCTTCTTACAAATGTTCAGATTAGTAGAGCTGTACATTTCACATCCAAAATCCAAACAAAAACCTCCAAACACTGTGTAAACGTGCGAGTTTTGCTCGTGTTTGTGTCTGAATAAGAAAAGAAATGTAATTTGAAAGATGTCGTCATTGAACACATTTAGTGCCAAAGCAATGATAAATGATCCACAGTTTAGCTCACATAGACTGCTGTTGTGCTGGAACTGATTAAATAATCAAAATGCCTTAAATTTCAAGTGTATGTTACATATATGTTGCAAAATGTAATATTTTTCAAATTAGTTCCTTTTGTGTGAGTCTTCATGTACTCCTGGCTTTGAGACGGAGTTGCTGGTGTTTAAAGTGCACAGAGATTACCTTCACAGAGGAGCAATACTAGGAAGAGGTAAGCTGTGTTCACAAATCACTTTAAATAAAATACTGACGCAACTTAACATTAAAGTACTGCATAATTACAATGAATTTACAGCATAACTCAGTAGTAATTATAGTGTACCAATACAGTAAGTACATGTAAGTATAGGGGAACAATATGTAAAGTCTTGGGAATAAAACAGTAACAACCAGGAAAATAACACATTATTGCAATCTTTTTTAATACATACATTTTAATATACTGTTTGTTTCATGTAGTAGGCCATAAATTAAAGTGGTGCTTGTTATACAAAACAAGAGCGTAACAAGCTCCACTTTAATTTACGGCCCATAATGTCATACTTACTCTGTAACTACATGAAACAGTATATTTCCCCATACTTGCCATGAAACAACTTAATCAGTGCACTTTCTTGCTAAATTTAAATATTTTTAGTATTTGGCTAAATAATCTCTCTACACAATGCAATCTTTTTAACTGTGGACTATAAAAGTTATAAATTGTATACACTCTACTAAATTTGTTTCGTTGTAGCTCACAATGCGTGTTGATCAGTGATGTTAATATCAATGTTTTGTCAGTAGCTGATGCTATCAGATCATGAGTGTGCGTCACGCTCAAGCCAAACTTAACAGATCTTTGAATTGTTCACATTGAAATGACTTTAAAAGCATCTTGTTGAAGACTCACATCTTTATGAGTAAATGAGGAAAATCTGACATCACTTGTCGCATTAGTTCTGCTGCTGTGAGGCGTTACATGAAGCAGGATCTGATGTTGAGCTTGAGGATATAGAGAACAAGATGGATTTCTCCCTTTATTTCTTGCTCTCGCCGGACTGTCTTGGTGGAGTTCACACATGAGGAACTATGGCAAAAAATTGATTTTTGGTTGGAAATTCCCATCCAAGGAATGGGCACTTCTACTCTGGGTTCAGGCCAAATTGGGAGTTCGGAGCCCTCCCCTCGGACAGCACACCAAATACGCATATTATATTTTATATACGATTATATGTAAATGCAAGCTAGTGAAGTTGAAGTACTGGTACTTTTGCAAACACTGTTTCAAACCATCGTCACACCTGGAGGGTGTTTCCATACCATCAGCTGCTGTCACAGCGTCTTGTTCCTCTCTCAGGGAACCAGGTTTACATAAATGACTACATAAATGATTTATTGTGCCAATTGAATCTCTTTTTCTCACAGTAATTTTTAATACATGCGATGGAAGATCAAGAACGCTCTTTCAGTCCTCTGACGAGTGGTTTGATGTGGACACTGATGGGACTGTAAAACTGAAGAGAGAAGTGGATCTTCATGAAGGACACAAGGTGTTTTCTGTGCACGCTTGGGACTCCAGTGGCAAGAAGCACACGGTGTCTGTCAGAGTCGAGCGTGTCCGCCATCATGAGGACCATCACATGGACACGGTCATGAACATCTCCTCTCCACAGGTACAAACAAGTTCCTTCAAGAAACTGCTGTCAGTACAGTACAAGCCTGACCTCTGTTGGGCATTTCAGTTTTTATGTGTGCTACTTTACTATGAACATATTCAGTGATCAGTTTCTGTACTTTTAGGACTAATTATTGGAGGCGTGTGATAAAATCATGAAATGTCCAATCCCTACTGCTGATGAATGTAATTTGTCTCAGCCCTCTCTGATCATTCTCAAACACAAAATGAGTCTGATGATGTTTAATTTATGCAGAACTGAAGCCTAAAATAAGATTGCAAAAGCTTTTACGCTTTTTTTTTTTTTTTAATATTCTGCTGCATTTATTACATGTAATGGAGTAATGTACAGCCAGCCAGGAAGCGAAGAGGTCCTGAATCACCCTAAATTGGATTATTGAATAGGGACTGAAACATTTTATCCTCCCTATATATTAATACTGTTGCAGACTGACATATACTGATATAGCCATTGGCTAGTAAACATTTTTAGATGAAAAAATTATCCAAATATTTGATGGCTTGTGTGTTTTAAATTGTATCAATTGTTGCTCATTGTCTTTTACTGACATTTTCAGATGGATTCTCACTCTGATGATCTGGTTCTGATGTTTCCAAAGTCTTCGAAGGGTCTGAAGAGAGCAAAGAGAGATTGGGTTGTTCCTCCATTCAATGTAATTGAGAATATGAGAGGTCCTTTCCCAATAAAGCTGGTCCAGGCGAGTGAAAGTCATGAAGGGAATGTTCAAAATTAGATGAATGAGAAAGAGGTTTATCTGTTATTGACTTTGTTCTGATTTATTTCTGTATTTAGATAAAGTCAGACATGTCTAAAGAAGCTCAGATTCAATACAGGATCACAGGTGAAGGAGCAGATCTGGACCCTAAAGGGCTTTTCATTATAGAAAGATTATCAGGAAATCTGTTTGTGACTCGAGCACTCGACAGAGAAACAAAAGCTTCATACAGAGTAAGATGATTTTTAGTCTAACTTTTAAAATCAATAGTTAGTTCTTAGTGTATTTCAGTGTTGGATTGTCTGCTCATTCTTATTTTTTGGAAATCTGTCATCAGTTAATCAGATAAAAAGGACCTGTGAAATGTATTGACAGGTTTCTTTTCATGTGTTTGCAGAGATCTTACTTTTTTGTTTTTAATAATATTTGAATACATTCTAAAAATTAAGTCAGTTTTCTCTGACTAAATTTACATATTGATGTTTCAGAGCTAACAGACATGAACTAAAAGAAACAACCCTAATTTTGATTTGATTGTATTTTCAAACCACCTCAGATATTTGTCTCTTAACATGCCTGTATTTCTTCTCCTGTCTTTAGCTTGAAGCTCATGCTACTGGAGTTGATGCGAATGTAGGAGAAAAGCCAATGGAAATTATTGTACATGTGCTGGACCAAAATGATAATAGGCCTGTTTTTACTCAAAATTCATTCAATGGAAATGTTCCTGAAGCTGCTGAAATAGGTAGGTGTATGGTGCAGTTTCTCAGTGAAATTGTTTTTAGCAGTTTTTCCCTCAAATGCCTCTTCAGCTCGTACCTCCTAATCAGTCTTTATTCTTCTCTCACTGAAGGTCATGAGTTTATGACAGTCACAGCCACTGATGCAGATGATCCAGAGACTGACAATGCAGAAATCAGATACTCAATTATCAAACAAGAACCAGAATCACCAAATCCAAACATGTTTCAAATCAACTCTGTTACTGGAGGCATTCTTGTGAATTCTTTAGGTTTGGACAGAGAGGTGAGAAATCTGATGAATGAATCTCACAGTGATGAAGAATGATTTAATGTAAACAAACTCACCTGAAAACATTTTCCCTTTCAGAAATGGTCTAAATACACTTTGACCGTTGTCGTTACTGATATGGAAGGAAAAGGTTATCAAACCACTGGCACAGCTGTTATTACTGTGACTGACAGCAATGATAACGCACCTCAGTTTGACCAACCCTCGGTAATGTATATTGATATATTCAGAATGTTATAATATAAGTGTTATAACCTTATAAACACTTACATGCACCATACATCTCTTTGTTTTAGCACACTGTATCTGTCCCAGAGAATAAAGTAGGAGCTGAAGTGGCCAAACTTACAGTTACTGATGGAGATGAAGAGGGATCTCCTGCCTGGTCAACCAAATATCGCATTATTAGTGGAGACAAGGGTGGGTTTTTCAGTGTCAGTACTGGACCCAGCCAGCTAGAGGGCGTCATCACCACTGTAAAGGTACTGTGTGTTGCTCATGTGTTTGCACAGGCGATTGGTTGTGATGATTTAACTTTAGTAAAAGACACTTTCTTTTCCATTCAGCCTCTGGACTTTGAGAAGAACAAGCAATACATTCTGTCTGTGATTGTTGAGAACGAGGAGCCGTTTGTCGGTTCTTTGGCCACTTCCACTGCCACAGTCACGGTGAATGTAGAAGATGTGAATGATCCTCCAGAGTTTAATCCAAAGGAGAAGATTATTTACAAACCTGAAGATTCACCGGTTGATAGTGAAGTGGTTTCTTATACAGCCACTGATCCAGATATTGGAAAACCACAGAAGATAATGTAAGAAATGTTGCAAATTATTTTTCACTCCCAGACAATCAAACCACCAACATTTCATTATTCCGTTTGGAAAATTCTGAATGATTTCTTTAGAAGTTTAGACCTTGTAGCTAACAAAAATCATGAATTCCTTTGTTTTGTTTTTTTGTTCATACAGCCTCACTTGCACTAGAAACCACTGAGAACTATCTTAGCTACTGTTTAGCAGATACCTTTCAAGGCCTTTATCCCTTCCTATATCAAACCTCTTCTACCCACAAATTAAATTACAGCATGCCTGTGTATCTTTTGAATTATTTTCAATTTCCAGGCAAAACTTAATTATGTTGTTCTTGCTGAACATTTCTATTTTTAACCTGTATGTTTTGGTTCCTCACAGGTATAAAATTGGCAATGATCCTGACGGCTGGCTGAGTGTAAATCAAAACACTGGATCAATTAAAGTCAGGAAACCTATGGATAGAGAATCTTCCAGAGTCAAAGATGGCAAATACAGAGCTATAATTTTGGCCATGGATGACGGTAATTTGTGTTTCTTTTAAGAGAAGAAATCTTGCTAGCATAGCCTTTTTCTAATGTCTGTGCTTGTGTTCAGATAATCCTCCAGCAACTGGTACTGGAACCCTGATAATTGAATTGTCGGATGTAAATGACAACGCTCCTGTCATTAATGAAAGAAATATAAAGATTTGTAATCGTGGTTCAAACCCAGTGCTTCTCTCTATAACGGACAAAGATGTACCGCCTAATGCTGGTCCCTTTACTGTTGAGACTCAAGGAGAAACCAGTAGAAATTGGTCAGCCATGATGAGTGACACATGTGAGCAATTACTAATGTTTTAAGGAGAAATTAATCTCATTTTTTCATATGTTACACATTTAAATATCTGGCTGGCTTGGTATTCATGTCTAACTATTATAATGTGCCCATTTTAGCAACCGGTGTCTTTCTGAAACTGAAGTCTGCATTGAAGGAGGGTAAATACAATGTTGTCCTGAGAGTTTTTGATCGGGAGAGTCTGTTTCAGGATAACACCATTCAAGCAACTGTGTGTGACTGTGAAAAAGGCTCTTGCCTGGAAAGACATTCATTCTGTCTGCGATGATTAATCTTTCAACCCTTTCCCCACTTCTGCTGTAAAGAAGTGAACAAGGTTTAACCAAAAAGAGAAGTTTATTTTCTAATTGAATTAGAGGATATAAATGACAGGGCTCCCTGATTATGTTTATTAATAATAATAATAATTCATGACATTTATATAGCTCTTTTAAGTGCCCTCGAAGCACTTTACATTTATTATATGTTTTCATTTTAACATTGCTGTAATCATTGTTATCTAAAGGATAATGTACAGCCAAATGGTTTATAAATTGTTTTTGTACTGCTTTCACAAGTAATTGGTTTTCAAAATTAAAAAAAAAAAAAAAAGTTTAATGTCACAACAGAACTTCAAAAGATGTACTGAATATTTTCAAAATATTTTTTATTGATTTATCACAAGCTTTAAAATCACAATGTTACTTCTTCACTCTTTTAATAACTTTAATCTGTATTTAGCTTTCTTATAATTGCCTTTCATAATGTTATGAACATTAAACTTTCTCATTTGCATCTGTTGTTGTTCACTTGAATACGTGTGTGTGTGTGTGTGTGTGTGTGTGTGTGTGTGTGTGTGTGTGTGTGTGTGTGTGTGTGTGTGTGTGTGTGTGTGTGTGTGTGTGTGTGTGTGTGTGTGTGTGTGTGTGTGGTGTGTGTGGGTGTGTGTGTGTGTGTGTGTGTTTGTGTGAGTGTGTGTGTGTGTGTGTGTGTGTGTGTGTGTGTGTGTGTGTGTGTGTGTGTGTGTGTGTGTGTGTGTGTGTGTGTGTGTGTGTGTGTGTGTGTGTGTGATGTTATATAAATTATATATAATTTTGAACTTTACTAAATGTGCAGTACAGTAAATCATGTTATAGTTTTTCACAATTGCTAAGAGACATTTCTTAAAAACTTCATCTCAACTTTAAACAGCACCACATTCACAAAAAAACTCTGAATCTTCTGATAAAATCAAACATTTGCTTCAAAACCCTTTAATGTGTGCTCAGAATTAAACAAGTCTTTCAGATCATAGACACACTGACTAGAGCATTCTGTACACACTACATCAAAAAATGTTTTTAAAATAACTTTTGAATAAAAAAAAGTATAGTAATCAAAAAGTAAAGTGTGAATATAATGCGTACGGTAAGTATTACAATACAGATTTCTGCTAAATAAAAATACAGTTGTAACGAAGGCGGGACTCAGAGTGAGATCCATATGCAAAGCTTTATTAAATGTTGAGCGTAGTCAAACAGGCAGGGTCAATCAGGAGAAAACAGGAACAGCGAGGGACAGGCAGAATCGTGGTCAGATAACAGGCAGTAGTCAAAAGGCAGGCAGCGATCAATCACAGAACAATAGAACCAGACGGGGATCAGTAACGGGAACCGGAACAGACAGAGAGACAGGAGAAACGCTTGGAAGTGTAACACAAGTGAAAACAAGACCTAGCAGTGAGGTGGTGTGTGTATGAGTCCTTTATAGTCCGTGTAATGAGCTGCAGCTGGGTGTGGTGATAAGTGATTAGTGTGAAGTGTGTGCAGGTGAGTGGCAGAGAGGATGATGGGAGATGTAGTCCGGGAACTGACAGGAACAAACGGTGATCATGACATAACGCCCCCCTCCCGGAAGGCGCGTCCTCGCGGCGTAAAAGGAACAGCTAGGGAGGGAGGGTGGGTGCATTGGAGACCTGCATGCAGACAGAAACGGGGTCCCCAATGTAGGTCCAGGAGCCTCGGGCGGCCATGGCGGGTCAGGTGGCTCGGGCGGCCACGGCGGGTCAGGTGGCTTGAGCAGCCACAGCAGGTCAGGTGGTTCAGGCAGCCGCGGCAGGTCAGGAGCCTCGGGCAGCCACGGCGAGACAGAGTCCGTGAATGACCACGGTGGGTCAGAATCCATTAATGGCCATAGTGGGCTACAGTCCATGGGTGGCCATAACAGTACAAAGGCCGATGACGGCAGTGACCAGGCAAGGTCCCCACCCACAAGCTCCCCACCCTCAGGTATCCTGCCCCCCCCCCAAAAAGTTCTTGGGGATTTCAGCGGGGTCCGTAGCGGGCTCGTGGGCAAGGAGTTTGGGTGGCGTCGGCAGCAGGGCAGACGTATCAGGGTGAGCGGCCAGCTCGGTAACGGCCTCCGTGGCCATATCAAGGAGAGCAGACAGCTCCGAGACGGCAGCGGGCTCGGGCTGCTCCGGGATGGCAGCGGGCTCGGGCTGCTCCGGGACGGCAGCGGGCTCGGGCTGCTCCGGGACGGCAGCGGGCTCGGGCTGCTCCGGGACGGCAGCGGGCTCGGGCTGCTCCGGGACGGCAATAGAGCTTGAGTTCCTCAAAGCACGTAGGACAGCCAAGACATAAAAGGTGAGCACAGCCCTCTGGGCCAAGACAGGACAGACCAGGAGAGCAGGCTGTGCTGGAGCGGACTCACTGGCTGGAGCGGACTCAATGGCTGAAACAACCCCTGCATCCTTGAGCACCGCAGGGGCGGCCATCTTGCCCGTGGGCACTGGCAAAGCAGCCATTTCGTCCATCGCGTCCAGGGTGCTTAAGTCCACTGCAATAGGCGAACGAGAGTCCATAGCAACCGGCGAGCTTGAGAGCGTTGAAACCGGCGAGCTTGAGAGCGCTGAAACCGGCGAGCTTGAGAGCGCTGAAACCGGCGAGCTTGAGAGCGCTGAAACCGGCGAGCTTGAGAGCGTTGAAACCGGCGAGCTTGAGAGCGTAGCAACCGGCTGGCTTGAGTGCGAAGCGGCCGGCGGGCTTGAGTGCGAAGCGGCCGGCGGGCTTGAGTGCGAAGCGGCCGGCGGGCTTGAGTGCGAAGCGGCCGGCGGGCTTGAGTGCGAAGCGGCCGGCGGGCTTGAGTGCGAAGCGGTCACCGGGTTTGAGAGCGAAGCGGCCACCGGGCTTGAGAGCGAAGCGGCCGACGGAGACTTGGGGATGCCAGCTGCTCGGACTGAAATCAACGGTGGATCGGTCACACTGGAACGCAACACTCTCCGCTCCCGGACTGATCTAGAGACCTGACGTGACTCTGGGCGATCAGCGGCGACGTGACTTTGCTCTGGGCGATCAGCGAAGGCGTGACGTTGCTCTGGGCGATCAGCGAAGGCGTGACGTTGCTCTGGGCGATCAGCGGAGACTTGACTTAGTGTTGTTGTGGTAGCCGCCATTACATGAAGAGACGAGGTTTCACGTTCCTCCGCGACACCCACAGTAAAACGTGAACCAACGGTAAGCAGGGCAAAGTCCAAGAATTCCATAAACGTCCCTCGGGGACCATTAGCGATTAAATACCCCTTAAGAGGTTCGTTTAGTCCATGGGCAAAAAGTCAATCAGGGCACAGTCCGGTAAATCGGAAAAATGAGAAATGTCCAAGAATATCTGAATATGTGCCTCCAGGGTGCAGTTACCTTGACGAAGGCCTACAAGGCGCATTGCAGGATCCATGCTGGGACTAGGACGCCCAACAAAGCTGCTGGATCTTGATGTGGCTAGGTCTTCTGTAACGAAGGCGGGACTCAGAGTGAGATCCATATGCAAAGCTTTATTAAATGTTGAGCGTAGTCAAACAGGCAGGGTCAATCAGGAGCAAACAGGAACAGCGAGGGACAGGCAGAATCGTGGTCAGATAACAGGCAGTAGTCAAAAGGCAGGCAGCGATCAATCACAGAACAATAGAACCAGACGGGGATCAGTAACGGGAACCGGAACAGACAGAGAGACAGGAGAAACGCTTGGAAGTGTAACACAAGTGAAAACAAGACCTAGCAGTGAGGTGGTGTGTGTATGAGTCCTTTATAGTCCGTGTAATGAGCTGCAGCTGGGTGTGGTGATAAGTGATTAGTGTGAAGTGTGTGCAGGTGAGTGGCAGAGAGGATGATGGGAGATGTAGTCCGGGAACTGACAGGAACAAACGGTGATCATGACAACAGTAATCAAACTGCAAAAGCCCAAAGAACAAAGAAAGCTGTAAATGAAAAGCACATTACAATACACTCAGATATGTTGCATGCTGAATCATCTACTCTTGTATCCAGACATTGAGCATGTTGAACACCGACAAGCTTACAGAAATGACCTGTTGTCCGGGTTTACGTGCAAAACAAGAACCCGACAATTCAAGCAAACAACGCAAAGATCACGAGTGTTCTCAAGTGTCAAAAGTTGAGGACACTGAGGCACGCACTTTCTAAAGCTGTTGCTGCTTACATGATTTCTTCTACTCAAAAAGCCTCCTGAAGACAGAAAGGTTTGCTTTGGCAAGCTGCTTCAAACTCCCAAAATTAACTTTGTTTTGGCCTGATTCTGTTCAAAATGACGTTACACCAGTTTGTTTTTTGATTTCTCTTGATATTGGGGAACACCTGGGTGAACTTTCAGCTGAAAATGCAATTAGCTGTTTAGAATGATTATTACTTCATTTTCTGCTAAGATTTTCTATATTTCAAAATAATTACTGTAGAAATGCATGAAAGCTACCATCATTCTGTTTTATTAATGTTGAAACCAATGTGTTAGCATTTGAAAAATGTGCTGCACATATATAGTGTTTTTCATGTGATGGAGTGTGAATGACAAAAGAAGATGTGGTCCTTGAATGCATTTTGTGTGAAAGCAATGAAACATTATTCACAGTTTGGTCTGCATAGACTTCTGTTTTGCTGACTGTGTGAAGATTTTGGACAAAGTGTCTTCATCTAAACAATCTTTACACTATTCTTTAAAAGAAGTGCCATAGTTTTTTAATGAGCACAAAGAGTCAGGACCTCAGTTTAATGTGTCATCCAAGGGATAGTGCTTTTTACAGCACAGTGTCTCTATCACTATATCACTGTAAACACCCCTGCTGGCCTCACTAACACTTATGGTGTGCGTGAGAAATTATTTGCAATTTGTGATAAATCAGCAGGATCAAGAGATAAGCATGAGGTTTTGAAAGGGTGACTAACAGTGTTACACGTGTGATCAGTTTTTTTTTTTTTTTTTGTCTTGTACTAAGAGAAAATACACACTTTACTTATAAAAACAGTACCAATGCAAATAATAATAAAAGTATAAATGGTAGTAGAAGATGATAAGGCTAAAAACGGAGCACCGGAGTAGCTCTCAGCTGAATTTCCAAAGTGTTTGGAATGATTGTTATTTAACAGTAATTTTATTGTAAATATTCTATTGCTTAGACCTACACATTCTATACATTTCAAAATACTGCAGAAATGCACAAAATGTTCTATCATTCTGTTCTGAATGTGTTTTTTCAGTTTGAAAAGTAGTGTGTTAACATTTGACAAATGTGCTGCAAATACATTGTGTTGTTCAGATGGTGGAGTATGAATGACAAAAGACTTCATGGATTTTGGAAGACGTGGCCATTAAATGAAATGAAAAATGATTCACTCTTTAGTCCTCACAGACATCTGTTTCGCTGACTGCGTGAAGAGTTTAGACAGTGGATTCAGTTTAGACCAGTGCATGTTAGTGGCTGGGGAAAAAAAGGTGAGAATAACAGTTTGGTTAAGATTCATACCATGATGGTAAAGCAGACTGTACAAAGATTGCATACATATTTACTAACTATTTATGTGTAGGTAGTAAACTGCTGCTGTTTCGACCAGAATGTTTTACCAGAACTGGAAGTAATGCAACCTTCTGTACTGACAAACTTATGACTGAACTCAACCTCTGGGGACGAACAGTTAGTATCCTCCTTACCACAATTGCAGAGCAAAGGGTGCAGAGTGAGTGTGACCACTGAGAGATGGTAACTGCAACCAAACCAAAGATGGAGCAACATGAGTATATTCTAATACCTGTTTCCAGATTAGAAGATTTGTGGAGCCAGCACTTCAAATATGACTTCCTGAAGATTGCCAGAAAGAAAAAATGGAAATGTCAAAATCAGTCTTAGGTTCTTTCAATCAACCACACTGAGAGATTGGCACTACTGCATTGGATTACCATTAAAGAAAAAAAGATGTGGAAATGCCAAATAACCACAGCCTTGCTGAGCAGTGTGTGTTAAACCTTTTAAAAAATGCTCAAGAATCCATCGTTTCATCATGATTATGTTGATTTTTTGAATGATGTAATCACCAAGGGCTGTGAAGTGAAAGTTACAAACCTCAGTCGTAATGATGGAAAGGTATGGTACCTTCCACACGATGGAGTGTACCATCCCACCAAGCATAAACTTTGCTGCATTTGAATGTGGGGCTTCATTCCAGGGAACTTCCCTCAATGAGCAACTTCTTCAAGGACCAGACCTGACCAGTACTCTAATTGGAGTTGGAAATCATGAGATTTCACCAGGAGCCTGTGACAATTATGGCAGATGTGGAAGCGATGTTCCACCAGGTAAAAGTTCCCTCTGAAGATGCTGACTTGTTTAGATTCTTGTGATGATCTGATGGTGATCTTAGCCAAGCTTTAGAGGAGTAAAGTACATCTGTTTGGTGCCACATCATCACCAAGATGTGCTAACTATGCCCTGACACAATGTGCCGATGACAATGATCACCAATTTGATGCGGTCGTAGTAAGTACCATAATACACAACTTTTATGTTGATGACTGCCTGAAATCTGTCAGATCTGTTGATCAAGCCATTTCTCTATACCATGATCTAACTGCCATATAGTATGTCAAGCAGGGGGATTCAAATTAACAAAATGGATTATCAACAGTACTGCCACGTTGGTACAATTTCCAGAAAGAAAGGGCAAAAGAAGCTGTGCATATGGAGCAGATGTTAAAAAGGGAGTTGCAGTTGCCACTAAAGGAATCAGTGTTTTGGGCTGATAGCAGTGCTTAAGTACCTTGCCAATGAGAAAGATTCCGGACGTTTGTGGCCAATAGGATAGCAGCAATACTGCCAACTTCCAGAGTGTCCCAATGGTGACAATTCAGCTCTCAGTCAAATACTGCAGAATGCGTCTCAAGAGGCCAAAGCATTGATGCCTTTATGCAGAACAAAGCCTGGGTTTGGACAGTGACTTCATCACCAAACCAGCTTAACAATGGCCAGAGAATACTTGTAACTTAAAGGAGCTTAATGCAGCAGACCCTGATATTGGGAAAGGAAGTGTCATTGTTAATCTGATAACAGTAATGGAGAATGAGAAAAGCGACACAATTTCTTCTTGGAAATCCTTAAAAAGAGCTGTAGCTTTGCTACTCAGAGTAAAAGCTCCAAACCATTTCAAAAGAAAAAGAAAACTTAGTCTTACACAGAGAGAACCTCAAACAGAACAAAGAGAAACATCATGCACTCTGGGGAAAGAATCTCACAGTTGATGAGCTTCAGCAAGCCAAGTTAGCAATCATCAAGTACTGCCAGCAAAGGAAATTTCATAAAGAAACCTTTGCACTGCAAAGGCAAGAATCTGTTAATGGAGGAAGTCACATAATCAAGCTATGTCCAGTACTTCAAGACAAAATTCTCTGTGTTGGTGGAAGAATTGGTCATGTATACATGCCAATAGAAGCCAAACATCCAGCCATCTTACCAAAGGATCACAGAATATCAGATCTGATTCTGCAAGAAATCAACAAAGAAACAGGTCATAATGGATGCAACTATATTCTATCTAAATTGCACCAAAAGTGCTGGATTCCCAATGCCAATTCTTTGATAAAAAGAATCTTGTCTAGACGTACAACTTGCCATAGGCAACATGGTGTTACAGGTCAACAGATTACGGCAGACTTACCCAGAAATAGAGTTCTTCCAGATGAACCACCAGATGTGTAGCTGACTGCTTTGGTCCATTTGAGATCAAGTGTAAAAGGACTAAAGTTAAACGCTATGGTATCATCTTTACTTGTCTGGCCTGCAGAGCTGTTCACACAGAGGTAGCATCATCCTTAGATACAGACACCTTTATCAATGCACTCTGACGCTTCATAGCAAGGAGGAGTCAGGTTATAGAAAGGACAATGGATCTAATTTTACTGGGGCTGATCAAGAAAAATTCAAGAATGGAAAAAAATTCAAAATAGAAAGCATCTTGCTTCAACACAGCATAACATAGATGTTCAATCCTCCAGCTGGATCTCACCACAGAGGAGTATGGGAGTGTATAATCTGTTCCATTAAGAAAGTTCTCAATGCCAGGTTCAAAACCTAGATGAGAAGGGTCTTCACACATTTTTCTGTGAAGTGTAAGCTATCTTGATCAATCGACCCATAACCCTCTAATGATCCAAATGATCTAGAAGCTCTCACACCTAATCACTTGCTGCTGATGATGGTAAACTCTGCTTTGCCTCACGGACTCTTCCAAAAGGAAGACCTCGATGCACGAAAGAGACGGAAGCAGGTGCAATACATTGCCAACCTCTTTTGGAAGAGATGGATTCAAAAATATTTACCAGAGCTTCAAAGACATTAAAAATGGATGAAGGTAAAATTAGCACCTAGAAATGCATGGGTAATGGGAAGAATTACCAAAACAGTACAAGATGAACATGGACTTGTACGCAGAGTTCAAGTTAAGACAAAGGTCTGTCTCTTGTTGGATGCTGATTGAGACAATTGTATGGACTGTAACTGGTAAAATATATTATGTAACACATTTCTTATATTTTATAATTATTTACATTTTAAATCTTTCATATTTTCAAGTTAGTTAACAAAAGCACACCTGCATGTACTAAAGTTTCTACTAAAGAGACTATCACTGTGCTATAGCGTTCACAGCCGTTACTTTTTAAATAAAGTTATTATAGTCTTATGTTGTTCAGCCCATCGTCAACCTAACCACAGGCTCTACTCTTCAGCACAATTACCCTAAAAACTCACACATACCAGAAAACCAATTCCAAAATGATGTAACTTTTAACAGATCTCCCCCCATATCAATATTGAGCAAAACACATGAAATAGCACTTCATTTTAACATTTACTCTTGAACAATCAGAAGCAAAGCATGCTGGGAACTAGAAGTCCATTGTAACCACTGATTGTAACTCATTCCATGAGTGTATATATGCATGTACAAGTTTCACATTTATATGGGAACATGTGCAATACATTTACACAATAAAAGGATAAAGCTATGTAATGCGATTGGTCTTCATTTAAATATTTTTGTAGCCACTCATGGCCAATGCATATATTAAAAAAAAAAGCACTAATTTCCCCATATTTGGTAATGTATAATGTAATATTGCATTATATTCCCATATAAAATTGTTCTGTAAGGGAAGAATGTGGAACAGACAAGTGAACCATTATATCAATGTGTAGCCTACTCAGTGTATTAGTTTAAAAAGTTATTTCCCTCCAATAAGACTCACGCTGTTGCTTTTACTAATATTTGTAAATGCCAGTGGCCATTTACAACACTAAAGCAAGTCAAATGCCTATACAAAACATTTTAGACCATTTACATCTGCATTTAGAATCATCCATTTTTTGAGATCAACCAAAAAAAAAAAAAAAAAAAGTCATGTTAATGCAGCAAAAATACTTCCCAGTAAACACCAAAACACAAACCTATTTTACAAGATATTTATTTCTCAAAAACACCAAATTAAGAAACAGCAGCAAAGCAAGCAACTAAGACTTCACTTGTTGCAACAACCTCAGTATGCCTTGAGATGAACGCTTGTTGAGAGTAGTCTGAGAGAGAGGAGGTGCTGGATCTTGAAAGCCAGGCTTGAAAGACTGCACAGACTCATAGCTTGAAGAGAGAGGTACATTATTAGGTTGCTCTAAAGATTGGGAACCAAGACTGGAATGAGACCCATAACTTGACTGCTCTGACACAGAAAAGACCTGGAATCCAGGCTGCAGGGACACAGATTGGTAGTGGATTTGTGCTGGCTGCTGGCTACTGGATTGGGACAAAGACTGGTAGCTGGCCTGTCCTGGTTGGTGAACAGACCAGTAATGAGCTTGTGCTGAGGGCAGACCACTGGGCTGGACAACAGTCTGGAAAAGGGCCTGTCCCGGTTGTGGGCCACTGGGTCTGGACAGAGATGGGGAAAGGGCCTGTCCTAGTTGTGGGCCACTGGGTCTGGACACAGACTGGTAAGAGGCTTGTGCTGACTGCAGGCCACTAGGCTGGACCACAGATAGGTAACTGGCTTGTGCTGATGGCAGAGCACTGGACTGGTCCGCAGACTGGGAGCTGGATTGGGCTTGGTGTTGAATGCTGGACTGGTCCACAGACTGGTGGCTGGCTTGTGCTGACTGCAAGCCACTGGGCTGGACAACAGATGGGTAAAGGGCCTGTCCTGGTTGTAGGCCACTGGGCCTGGACACCGATGGGTAAAGGGCCTGTCCTAGTTGTGGGCCACTGGGTCTGGACACAGATGGGTAAAGGGCCTGTCCTAGTTGTGGGCCACTGGGCCTGGACACAGACTGGTAAGAAGCTTCTGCTGACGGCAAGCCACTGGGCTGGACAACAGACTGGAAGAGGGCCTGTCCTGGTTGTAGGCCACTAGGCTGGACCACAGATGGGTAGCTGGCCTGTCCTTGTTTGCCACTGGGCCTGGACACCGATGGGTAAAGGGCCTGTCCTAGTTGTGGGCCACTGGGTCTGGACAGAGATGGGTAAAGGGCCGGTCCTAGTTGTGGGCCACTAGGCTGGACCACAGATAGGTAGCTGGCCTGTCCTTGTTTGCCACTGGGTCTGGACACAGATGGGTAAAGGGCCTGTCCTGGTTGTGGGCCACTAGGCTGGACCACAGATGGGTAGCTGGCTTGTGCTGACTGCAAGCCACTGGGCTGGACAACAGACTGCAAAGAGGCTTGTGCTGATTGCAGAGCACTGGACTGGTCCACAGACTGTGAGCTGGATTGGGCTTGGTGTTGGCTGCTGGACTGGTCCACAGACTGGTGGCTGGCTTGTGTTGACTGCAGGTCACTGGGCTGAACAGACTGGAAAAATGCCTGTCCTGGTTGTGGGCCACTAGGCTGGACCACAGATGGGTAGCTGGCCTGTCCTTGTTTGCCACTGGGCCTGGACACAGATGGGTAAAGGGCCTGTCCTAGTTGTGGGCCACTGGGCCTGGACACAGATGGGTAAAGGGCCTGTCCTAGTTGTGGGCCACTGGGCCTGGACACAGATGGGTAAAGGGCCTGTCCTAGTTGTGGGCCACTGGGCCTGGACACAGACTGGTAAGAAGCTTCTGCTGACGGCAAGCCACTGGGCTGGACAACAGACTGGAAGAGGGCCTGTCCTGGTTGTAGGCCACTAGGCTGGACCACAGATGGGTAGCTGGCCTGTCCTTGTTTGCCACTGGGCCTGGACACCGATGGGTAAAGGGCCTGTCCTAGTTGTGGGCCACTGGGTCTGGACAGAGATGGGTAAAGGGCCGGTCCTAGTTGTGGGCCACTAGGCTGGACCACAGATAGGTAGCTGGCCTGTCCTTTTTTGCCACTGGGTCTGGACACAGATGGGTAAAGGGCCTGAACTGACTGCAGGCCACTAGGCTGGACCACAGATAGGTAGCTGGCTTGTGCTGATGGCAGAGCACTGGACTGGTCCGCAGACTGGTGGCTGGCTTGTACTGACTGCAAGCCACTGGGCTGGACAACAGATGGGTAAAGGGCCTGTCCTGGTTGTGGGCCACTGGGCCTGGACACAGACTGGAAGAGGGCCTGTCCTGGTTGTAGGCCACTAGGCTGGACCACAGATGGGTAGACGGCCTGTCCTTGTTTGCCACTGGGCCTGAACACCGATGGGTAAAGGGCCTGTCCTAGTTGTGGGCCACTGGGTCTGGACACAGATGGGTAAAGGGCCTGTCCTAGTTGTGGGCCACTGGGTCTGGACACAGACTGGTAAGAGGCTTGTGCTGACTGCAGGCCACTAGGCTGGACCACAGATGGGTAGCTGGCCTGTCCTTGTTTGCCACTGGGTCTGGATACAGATGGGTAAAGAGCCTGTACTGACTGCAGGCCACTAGGCTGGACCACAGATGGGTAGCTGGCCTGTCCTTGTTTGCCACTGGGTCTGGATACAGATGGGTAAAGGGCCTGTCCTAGTTGTGGGCCACTGGGCCTGGACACAGATGGGTAAAGGGCCTGTACTGACTGCAGGCCACTAGGCTGGACCACAGATGGGTAGCTGGCCTGTCCTTGTTTGCCACTGGGTCTGGATACAGATGGGTAAAGGGCCTGTCCTAGTTGTGGGCCACTGGGCCTGGACACAGATGGGTAAAGGGCCTGTACTGACTGCAGGCCACTAGGCTGGACCACAGATGGGTAGCTGGCCTGTCCTTGTTTGCCACTGGGTCTGGATACAGATGGGTAAAGGGCCTGTCCTGGTTGTGGGCCACTAGGCTGGACCACAGATAGGTAGCTGGCTTGTGCTGACTGCAAGCCACTGGGCTGGACAACAGACTGGAAGAGGGCCTGTCCTAGTTGTGGGCCACTGGGTCTGGACACAGACTGGTAAGAGGCTTGTGCTGATTGCAGAGCACTGGACTGGTCCACAGACTGTGAGCTGGATTGGGCTTGGCTGCTGGACTGGTCCACAGACTGGTAAGAGGCTTGTGTTGACTGCAGGTCACTGGGCTGAACAGACTGGAAAAGTGCCTGTCCTGGTTTGCCACTGGGCCTGGACACAGATGGGTAAAGGGCCTGTCCTAGTTGTGGGCCACTGGGCCTGGACACAGACTGGTAAGAGGCTTCTGCTGACGGCAAGCCACTGGGCTGGACAACGGATTGTAAAAGGGCCTGTCCTGGTTGTAGGCCACTAGGCTGGACCACAGATGGGTACCTGGCTTGTCCTCGTTTGCCACTGGGTCTGGACACAGACTGGTAAGAGGCTTGTGCTGACTGCAGGCGACTGGGCCTGGACACAGATGGGTAAAGGGCCGGTCCTGGTTGTGGGCCACTGGGCCTGGACACAGACTGGTAAGAGGCTTGTGCTAAGTGCAGAACACTGGACTGGTCCACAGACTCTGAGCTGGATTGGGCTTGGTGTTGGCTGCTGGACTGGTCCACAGACTGGGAAGAGGCTTGTGCTGACTGCAGGCCACTAGGTTGGACCACAGATTGGTAGCTGGCTTGTGCTGATGGCAGAGCACTGGACTGGTCCGCAGCCTGTGAGCTGGATTGGGCTTGGTGTTGGATGCTGGACTGGTCCACAGACTGGTGGCTGGCTTGTGCTGACTGCAGGTCACTGGGCTGGACAACAGATGGGTAGCTGCCTTGTGGGGTCTGCAAACCACTGGGCTGGGACACAGATGGGTAGAGGGCCTGTCCTGGTTGTTGGACACCTGGCTGTGACAAAGACTGTGAGCTGGATTGGGCTTGGTGTTGGATGCTGGACTGGTCCACAGACTGGTGGCTGGCTTGCGCTGATGGCAGATCACTGGACTGGTCCACAGATTGGGAGACCACCTGTTCCAAGTTCTGGCTGCTGGCTTGAGATGATTGTTGGAGGCTGAGCAGGGCCACAGGTTGGTATCTTGCCTGCGCTAGTTGCACATCATTAGGCTGAACTGTGGAATCATTGCTTGACTGCTCTACTTGCTGCCCACTGAGCAATGGCACAAGTCCAGAACCAAAGCGGCCTTGTCCTAACTGATAGCTGGGTTGTGAAGACTCACTTTGCTGCAAAGGCTTAAAAAAAGTGGAACTTGAAGTCTGCACTGGCCTGGTACCAGAATATAACCTGGAACCAGCTTGAAGTCTACTTTTATGAGGCTTGACAATGGGCTGCACTGAAGACTGGTAGCGGACGTTCACCAATTGGCCACTGGACTGGGAGCTGGTCTCCACTAGTTGCTGGCTACTAGATGCCACAGATTCACTACTAGACTGCCCTAAAGTTTGAAAGTTGATCTGCGCTGGCTTGGGTAGAGACTCAATGCTCATACTTTCTGATTCTGTGGTAACTGCAATGGGTACAAGACTGCCATTACCAGCTGAAGACATTAGAGATCCTTGAATGTGACTTCTAGCATCAGAGTCAGAACCAGGCTTATACGAATTAGTAATTGGTCCAAAACCAGAAGAGCCATTTTGAGGATTATAGCTTACACTGCTATACACACCCTTAACTTGTGCAGCACTGTAAGTGATATTCTTAGATCTTTGAAGACTAACAGGATCCGATACATGCTCACGGCCATACCAGCTAGAGGAACTCTGTGGTTTCACATCCTGCATGGGGAGACCAGCCTCATTGTATACAGGATAACCTCCAATCTTGACAAAGCCAGCAACTAAGAAAAAAAAAAAAAAAGACACATGTTAACAAACCAGACATGTTAACAAACAGGAATTATAGAATTTGCCTGAGTAAACCTTACCACTTCCAATATCACCATGGACACAGAGACTGAGAAGTGCCAGAGAAAAACTGAAATAAAAAAAGACTTGTTAGACACTTCTTGCTTTAAAGAACAAGTAAAAAAACAAACATTGAACATCATACCTTAAGAGTCGGATAGCGGTACCCTCCATGTCCAGCCTAGAATCAGCAACTTACCACCTCAGCAATACCACTACAAAATCATAAAAACATACTTGCACCCCAGCACACACTAATGATGGTAAAATTGACTTTTTATAGTGTCAGGAACTGCCATTTACCAATTGTTTCCTGACCATCAGTTGTCATGGGAACATGTAATACTCAATTATTAGGTTCAGGTGTCACCAGTGTCTGATCACGACAACTGCCATTTCATTCCTTTTTTTAGTACTATGATTTCTGAACAGAAAGACAGCACACATACTGCTTTTTGGGATTAATTAAAATACATTAATTTTGATTCTATTTGAAGTCAGAATACATTTTAGGGAGCAGTATTATGCTGACTGTTCATAAGATTTATAGCAGTAATCTGGGCCACATTCAGCCCTGACAAAACGTTTTTTTAAACAGAAACGGTGGTGCGTTGAACACCCTGTTCTGATGACGCAAGACATGCAATTATGCCAGCTGAGAAGGCCTGTCTTTGTGTTCTTTTTGAAGAATTTTCACAGCCTGATGAAATCGGTATAAATACGTGTTTACTAATGCAAAATATGCTCAATATTACAGTCACTGCCCTTGCCATCCTGAATAAAAGAGAACATCCCAAGCGAGTGAAGGGATTTGTGGAAACTGTGGTTCCTAATTATTGTCATCCAACATTTGCCTGTTATGGTTTCAGCTATGTTAATGCATATTAAATAAGTTAGTTAGTTTTAACTGAAGGTTCAAGATAACTCTGTAAACTACACATGTGGGGAAAATTTCAGTTAAAGGTTTGCACAGAGTCAGTGTCCAGAGTCAAGGGACCTTAAACCCAATGTTATAAAGAGAGCTACTAACATAAAGTGTTGTAAAATTCAATTATGTACATAGTAGCCTATTGCTATTTTGCAGAGATAACCCTTATGGAAAGAAAATATATTTCCCTATCTATGAATGATCAATATATTGCATGATTTAACAGCAGGACATAAAGGTACATAAAGAAATCCAGATGTCATTGTAATGGATGAGGCTGGTACTCATTCATCCAGCCACTGGAGGGAGCCCTCTCCTGAATACTAACTTGAACTTTTGCTCGTTGGTTACTTCCTGTTTCACTCCTGTATAAATAGACATGTGCTGAGCTCCAATTCGCCTACTTATACTAACCCTAAAAGTATGTACGCTTTCTGTGAACAAAAAGTACTTACTTTTGAGTGTGTAGTAAAAGAGTAGACAAGCTTTGGGACACACTAACACGTCATACAATCGCGTCTTTTCTCTCTGCTGCATCCAGTCACCGTAAATTGCCCTGTCAGTCATCTTACATCCTCCACATTTCATTTAGTTAATTTCCTACCGTATCAGAGAGAAATACAGCACGTTGATCTGCAGTCGCGGGTCTTTCATGTGGAGAACTCCCCTCATATTAATGCATAATGATGCATTTAAAAGTTAATGGCCATTCGGATCTTTATAAAAGTCCACATTGGTATTTGCAGATGAAAAATAACACGGGTAACATTAAATATATATTTTCTATCAGGTTAAACTGATTATCAGTCACTCAAATCTCTCAGCATCGATCGTGTATATCCGCCATGTTTTGTAGTTTTTAACACTTTTTAATCTCACATACTATTTAGGATGGATAGTATGGACATTGGAACGCAGGGGTGCATTTCCACTGATAATTTGCGAAGTATTGCCAGTTATTCACTGCCTTACCAACCGTGTCTCATTGCCTGTTTCATTGCCTTTTTGTTACTGACCATTGTGCTTGCTTTATTGGATTTTTGCCTTTTGGAAATTGTTTTTGCCATGGTTGCCTGTTTGGACTGATTACTTGTCACTGTTTATTCTGCCTACATTATTGACTACGTCTCTGCCTGTTGTATTGGATTTGGTTGCTGATATTTATTAAACTTCCAGCATTTGGATTCCATCTTGCCTTCATGTCGAGTCCCTCACAGTTATAGTATAGAATACAGCTTCAACAGAAGACAAAAGACCCTCTGTCTACCTTCCTTCAATGCTGAGACCAATACGTTAAACATAAAATCTTTCAGTTACTTTTAATTATCAGCTGTCTTAATTTGTTCTTTATCTCAGTTGTCCTCTGTAATGTGTATTTCTCCTGCATTCATGATTACAGTAAATTTTGTTACTATTCCTTTGTCGTGCGCGTTCTCTCCAGCCACCTGCGTTTTACACTACTGTCACTCACAATGTATTTGTCTATTTGATACATCTTTTTAATTCATTATTCATTATTAATTCATTTGTATTTATTTTTTACATTTGCTGAGAGGGGACCTATAATGCAACTCTCACAAGATGTAATATAAGTCTCTGGTTCCCCCAGAATGTGTCTGTGAAGTTTCAGCTCAAAATACCCCACAGATTATTTTGTGTCCCTTTAAATGCAAATGAGCTGCTGCTCCCGCCCCCTTTCCAGAAGAGGGCGGAGCTTTAACAGCTCAACAACAACAAAGCTGGAGAATCTCACGCAGCCAAAATGAGGAAAGTGTTCAGCCTTACATTGTTCAAACCGGAGTCGACACTGATGGAGAGACTCAGGAAGAAGTTACAACTTTTAGACGTTTCTGAATGCTTAGTGGATAAATTGATGTAGTTGCTGTGGAGTTGATTCAACTCATCCACTAGCATGTGCCGTCATGTTCATCTTTTGTGTTGAATTGACCCTCGTTTGTGAAGCAGTCCGGCGTAAAATGACGGCATGTCAACAACACTCTACTACAACAACTCTTCCTCTTCTCTAAAGCAGCCCAACATGGCCCCGCCCCCTTTGTTATATAACAATATTATATAGTTTTTTTTTACAAGTTTGATCTTCATTTACCTTTCTTATAAAACAATTGCCTTTCACAATTAATAAAAGAACACATTATACACACACTTTATATTTAATGATATTTAATGATTTGTAGATTACATTTAATAGATACACTTTCATGAAAACATTTGCATTTAATTGTAAAATGTCATTATACATGTTTGGGGCTGTGTTCTCGTCGCATTTACAGTTTTGACCAGCCGACGAGTGGTGTTTCATTTTTTCATTTTGGCAAATCATTTTGCGAACTAATGGGTTCAATTGTTTCTCGGTTGGATTAGAATGTCTTGTTACATTTTTGTGATGAACACTGTAATGTTCAAAATATTTCTAAATATGTAAAATTGCTTTTTAAAAGATGTTTAACAATAGATGCTTTCCAGATGAAGTGCTCTTGAAGATGTGCTATCTGGGTCAGTGCAACATTATCAGCTCCAAAATGACTTTCAGGCAGTTGGAGTACTGTGTGTATGTGTGTGTGTGTGTGTGTGTGTGTTAGGCATGCTCATTCTGTTCGATGTTGGCGACAAGTCCCTTTGTGTCAATAGTGGCAGGAGGCCGTGTCAGGTCAGAGTTGATATAGAGTCTGTTGTCAAACGTACACTCTCCAAACACAGGCCTGGGGCTTCTCTTTAGAAACAGAAATGTGGCAAGCCCTGCCACTGCAATTATGACCAAGACGACCCCAACTGCGATGCCCGCAGAGCCATGAGGAGCATCTTCTACCACAGCGACTGCAAAATGAAACAGCATTAAATATTTAATTCATGTTATGAATTAAGGTGTAAACTTTGACAGCGCTAATTATAATTAATTTGAATTAATGAAATGTAGATGCATACGTGGTAATGATGGTTTCTCTGTTGGTGGTATAACTGAAATATAAAGACATTTTTATACATGTTAACGAAAGGTAGCCTATTCTATTAAACTGAATGGAGAAAATAAACAAATAAAGTTGCATTTGCTTGGATAACAAACCTTTTGCAGTCTTGCAAATATAAGGTCTGTAAGCATTGCAGTTTGTAGTACTCCACATTCCAGTGCTCGACTGGACCTCCACACAATAACCAGCTTCATTTGGCATCCGGGGTTTCCAGTTTGTGTAATCTACCACCGTATTATCAATCCACATCCATTCACCTGTGACACACACACACACATACACAGATGGTCAGATGGTGCTTCTGAGATCATTTTGAGTATTTTGTTTGTCTGGATTAAGTACGTTTCTAACCCGTATGACTGCGGTGCATGCCAATCCAGAACGATTTGATTCCATCCTGCATGATCTCCAAATTCTGAAGGATAAACTTGGATTCTACTGAGTCCTCGATACTCAATAATGATGCCCCTGAAATTAGAGACTGTTTTTACTTCTGCAATTATATTTTTTCTGTGATTGACTAGTGATTAAAGGGGTCATGAGAAATCAGATTTTCCTTGATCTTTTGATATATAAGAGGTCTTTGTTCCATTAAAACATCCTGCAAGTTTCATAGCTTAAAGGGTTAGTTCACCCAAAAAATGGACATCGACGAATATTTTTACATCATTGCACCATAAGCCCCGCCCACCGTTCAGTCACTTAGTTGCTGACATTTGCCTACACTGGATGCGAGCATTGCGCCAAAGCAAATAGAAGCCATTAAAATCACTGATGCTGTCTATACTTATTCAGCAACTTCTTCAAGGACCAGACCTGACCAGTACTCTAATTGGAGTTGGAAATCATGAGATTTCACCAGGAGCCTGTGACAATTATGGCAGATGTGGAATCGATGTTCCACCAGGTAAAAGTTCCCTCTGAAGATGCTGACTTGTTTAGATTCTTGTGATGATCTGATGGTGATCTTAGCCAAGCTTTAGAGGAGTAAAGTACATCTGTTTGGTGCCACATCATCACCATCACCAAGATGTGCTAACTATGCCCTGACACAATGTGCCGATGACAATGATCACCAATTTGATGCGGTCGTAGTAAGTTCCATAATACACAACTTTTATGTTGATGACTGCCTGAAATCTGTCAGTTCTGTTGATCAAGCCATTTCTCTATACCATGATCTAACTGCCATATAGTATGTCAAGCAGGGGGATTCAAATTAACAAAATGGATTATCAACAGTACTGCCACGTTGGTACAATTTCCAGAAAGAAAGGGCAAAAGAAGCTGTGCATATGGAGCAGATGTTAAAAAGGGAGTTGCAGTTGCCACTAAAGGAATCAGTGTTTTGGGCTGATAGCAGTGCTTAAGTACCTTGCCAATGAGAAAGATTCCGGACGTTTGTGGCCAATAGGATAGCAGCAATACTGCCAACTTCCAGAGTGTCCCAATGGTGACAATTCAGCTCTCAGTCAAATACTGCAGAATGCGTCTCAAGAGGCCAAAGCATTGATGCCTTTATGCAGAACAAAGCCTGGGTTTGGACAGTGACTTCATCACCAAACCAGCTTAACAATGGCCAGAGAATACTTGTAACTTAAAGGAGCTTAATGCAGCAGACCCTGAGATTGGGAAAGGAAATGTCATTGTTAATCTGATAACAGTAATGGAGAACGAGAAAAACGACACAATTTCTTCTTGGAAATCCTTAAAAAGAGCTGTAGCTTTGCTACTCAGAGTAAAAGCTCCAAACCATTTCAAAAGAAAAAGAAAACTTAGTCTTACACAGAGAGAACCTCAAACAGACACTTTGGGGAAAGAATCTCACAGTTGATGAGCTTCAGCAAGCCAAGTTAGCAATCATCAAGTACTGCCAGCAAAGGAAATTTCATAAAGAAACCTTTGCACTGCAAAGGCAAGAATCTGTTAATGGAGGAAGTCACATAATCAAGCTATGTCCAGTACTTCAAGACAAAATTCTCTGTGTTGGTGGAAGAATTGGTCATGTATACATGCCAATAGAAGCCAAACATCCAGCCATCTTACCAAAGGATCACAGAATATCAGATCTGATTCTGCAAGAAATCAACAAAGAAACAGGTCATAATGGATGCAACTATATTCTATCTAAATTGCACCAAAAGTGCTGGATTCCCAATGCCAATTCTTTGATAAAAAGAATCTTGTCTAGACGTACAACTTGCCATAGGCAACATGGTGTTACAGGTCAACAGATTACGGCAGACTTACCCAGAAATAGAGTTCTTCCAGATGAACCACCAGATGTGTAGCTGACTGCTTTGGTCCATTTGAGATCAAGTGTAAAAGGACTAAAGTTAAACGCTATGGTATCATCTTTACTTGTCTGGCCTGCAGAGCTGTTCACACAGAGGTAGCATCATCCTTAGATACAGACACCTTTATCAATGCACTCTGACGCTTCATAGCAAGGAGGAGTCAGGTTATAGAAAGGACAATGGATCTAATTTTACTGGGGCTGATCAAGAAAAATTCAAGAATGGAAAAAATTCAAAATAGAAAGCATCTTGCTTCAACACAGCATAACATAGATGTTCAATCCTCCAGCTGGATCTCACCACAGAGGAGTATGGGAGTGTATAATCTGTTCCATTAAGAAAGTTCTCAATGCCAGGTTCAAAACCTAGATGAGAAGGGTCTTCACACATTTTTCTGTGAAGTGTAAGCTATCTTGATCAATCGACCCATAACCCTCTAATGATCCAAATGATCTAGAAGCTCTCACACCTAATCACTTGCTGCTGATGATGGTAAACTCTGCTTTGCCTCACGGACTCTTCCAAAAGGAAGACCTCGATGCACGAAAGAGACGGAAGCAGGTGCAATACATTGCCAACCTCTTTTGGAAGAGATGGATTCAAAAATATTTACCAGAGCTTCAAAGACATTAAAAATGGATGAAGGTAAAATTAGCACCTAGAAATGCATGGGTAATGGGAAGAATTACCAAAACAGTACAAGATGAACATGGACTTGTACGCAGAGTTCAAGTTAAGACAAAGGTCTGTCTCTTGTTGGATGCTGATTGAGACAATTGTATGGACTGTAACTGGTAAAATATATTATGTAACACATTTCTTATATTTTATAATTATTTACATTTTAAATCTTTCATATTTTCAAGTTAGTTAACAAAAGCACACCTGCATGTACTAAAGTTTCTACTAAAGAGACTATCACTGTGCTATAGCGTTCACAGCCGTTACTTTTTAAATAAAGTTATTATAGTCTTATGTTGTTCAGCCCATCGTCAATCTAACCACAGGCTCTACTCTTCAGCACAATTACCCTAAAAACTCACACATACCAGAAAACCAATTCCAAAATGATGTAACTTTTAACAGATCTCCCCCCATATCAATATTGAGCAAAACACATGAAATAGCACTTCATTTTAACATTTACTCTTGAACAATCAGAAGCAAAGCATGCTGGGAACTAGAAGTCCATTGTAACCACTGATTGTAACTCATTCCATGAGTGTATATATGCATGTACAAGTTTCACATTTATATGGGAACATGTGCAATACATTTACACAATAAAAGGATAAAGCTATGTAATGCGATTGGTCTTCATTTAAATATTTTTGTAGCCACTCATGGCCAATGCATATATTAAAAAAAAAAAGCACTAATTTCCCCATATTTGGTAATGTATAATGTAATATTGCATTATATTCCCATATAAAATTGTTCTGTAAGGGAAGAATGTGGAACAGACAAGTGAACCATTATATCAATGTGTAGCCTACTCAGTGTATTAGTTTAAAAAGTTATTTCCCTCCAATAAGACTCACGCTGTTGCTTTTACTAATATTTGTAAATGCCAGTGGCCATTTACAACACTAAAGCAAGTCAAATGCCTATACAAAACATTTTAGACCATTTACATCTGCATTTAGAATCATCCATTTTTTGAGATCAACCAAAAAAAAAAAAAAAAAGTCATGTTAATGCAGCAAAAATACTTCCCAGTAAACACCAAAACACAAACCTATTTTACAAGATATTTATTTCTCAAAAACACCAAATTAAGAAACAGCAGCAAAGCAAGCAACTAAGACTTCACTTGTTGCAACAACCTCAGTATGCCTTGAGATGAACGCTTGTTGAGAGTAGTCTGAGAGAGAGGAGGTGCTGGATCTTGAAAGCCAGGCTTGAAAGACTGCACAGACTCATAGCTTGAAGAGAGAGGTACATTATTAGGTTGCTCTAAAGATTGGGAACCAAGACTGGAATGAGACCCATAACTTGACTGCTCTGACACAGAAAAGACCTGGAATCCAGGCTGCAGGGACACAGATTGGTAGTGGATTTGTGCTGGCTGCTGGCTACTGGATTGGGACAAAGACTGGTAGCTGGCCTGTCCTGGTTGGTGAACAGACCAGTAATGAGCTTGTGCTGAGGGCAGACCACTGGGCTGGACAACAGTCTGGAAAAGGGCCTGTCCCGGTTGTGGGCCACTGGGTCTGGACAGAGATGGGGAAAGGGCCTGTCCTAGTTGTGGGCCACTGGGTCTGGACACAGACTGGTAAGAGGCTTGTGCTGACTGCAGGCCACTAGGCTGGACCACAGATAGGTAACTGGCTTGTGCTGATGGCAGAGCACTGGACTGGTCCGCAGACTGGGAGCTGGATTGGGCTTGGTGTTGAATGCTGGACTGGTCCACAGACTGGTGGCTGGCTTGTGCTGACTGCAAGCCACTGGGCTGGACAACAGATGGGTAAAGGGCCTGTCCTGGTTGTAGGCCACTGGGCCTGGACACCGATGGGTAAAGGGCCTGTCCTAGTTGTGGGCCACTGGGTCTGGACACAGATGGGTAAAGGGCCTGTCCTAGTTGTGGGCCACTGGGCCTGGACACAGACTGGTAAGAAGCTTCTGCTGACGGCAAGCCACTGGGCTGGACAACAGACTGGAAGAGGGCCTGTCCTGGTTGTAGGCCACTAGGCTGGACCACAGATGGGTAGCTGGCCTGTCCTTGTTTGCCACTGGGCCTGGACACCGATGGGTAAAGGGCCTGTCCTAGTTGTGGGCCACTGGGTCTGGACAGAGATGGGTAAAGGGCCGGTCCTAGTTGTGGGCCACTAGGCTGGACCACAGATAGGTAGCTGGCCTGTCCTTGTTTGCCACTGGGTCTGGACACAGATGGGTAAAGGGCCTGTCCTGGTTGTGGGCCACTAGGCTGGACCACAGATGGGTAGCTGGCTTGTGCTGACTGCAAGCCACTGGGCTGGACAACAGACTGCAAAGAGGCTTGTGCTGATTGCAGAGCACTGGACTGGTCCACAGACTGTGAGCTGGATTGGGCTTGGTGTTGGCTGCTGGACTGGTCCACAGACTGGTGGCTGGCTTGTGTTGACTGCAGGTCACTGGGCTGAACAGACTGGAAAAATGCCTGTCCTGGTTGTGGGCCACTAGGCTGGACCACAGATGGGTAGCTGGCCTGTCCTTGTTTGCCACTGGGCCTGGACACAGATGGGTAAAGGGCCTGTCCTAGTTGTGGGCCACTGGGCCTGGACACAGATGGGTAAAGGGCCTGTCCTAGTTGTGGGCCACTGGGCCTGGACACAGATGGGTAAAGGGCCTGTCCTAGTTGTGGGCCACTGGGCCTGGACACAGACTGGTAAGAAGCTTCTGCTGACGGCAAGCCACTGGGCTGGACAACAGACTGGAAGAGGGCCTGTCCTGGTTGTAGGCCACTAGGCTGGACCACAGATGGGTAGCTGGCCTGTCCTTGTTTGCCACTGGGCCTGGACACCGATGGGTAAAGGGCCTGTCCTAGTTGTGGGCCACTGGGTCTGGACAGAGATGGGTAAAGGGCCGGTCCTAGTTGTGGGCCACTAGGCTGGACCACAGATAGGTAGCTGGCCTGTCCTTTTTTGCCACTGGGTCTGGACACAGATGGGTAAAGGGCCTGAACTGACTGCAGGCCACTAGGCTGGACCACAGATAGGTAGCTGGCTTGTGCTGATGGCAGAGCACTGGACTGGTCCGCAGACTGGTGGCTGGCTTGTACTGACTGCAAGCCACTGGGCTGGACAACAGATGGGTAAAGGGCCTGTCCTGGTTGTGGGCCACTGGGCCTGGACACAGACTGGAAGAGGGCCTGTCCTGGTTGTAGGCCACTAGGCTGGACCACAGATGGGTAGACGGCCTGTCCTTGTTTGCCACTGGGCCTGAACACCGATGGGTAAAGGGCCTGTCCTAGTTGTGGGCCACTGGGTCTGGACACAGATGGGTAAAGGGCCTGTCCTAGTTGTGGGCCACTGGGTCTGGACACAGACTGGTAAGAGGCTTGTGCTGACTGCAGGCCACTAGGCTGGACCACAGATGGGTAGCTGGCCTGTCCTTGTTTGCCACTGGGTCTGGATACAGATGGGTAAAGAGCCTGTACTGACTGCAGGCCACTAGGCTGGACCACAGATGGGTAGCTGGCCTGTCCTTGTTTGCCACTGGGTCTGGATACAGATGGGTAAAGGGCCTGTCCTAGTTGTGGGCCACTGGGCCTGGACACAGATGGGTAAAGGGCCTGTACTGACTGCAGGCCACTAGGCTGGACCACAGATGGGTAGCTGGCCTGTCCTTGTTTGCCACTGGGTCTGGATACAGATGGGTAAAGGGCCTGTCCTAGTTGTGGGCCACTGGGCCTGGACACAGATGGGTAAAGGGCCTGTACTGACTGCAGGCCACTAGGCTGGACCACAGATGGGTAGCTGGCCTGTCCTTGTTTGCCACTGGGTCTGGATACAGATGGGTAAAGGGCCTGTCCTGGTTGTGGGCCACTAGGCTGGACCACAGATAGGTAGCTGGCTTGTGCTGACTGCAAGCCACTGGGCTGGACAACAGACTGGAAGAGGGCCTGTCCTAGTTGTGGGCCACTGGGTCTGGACACAGACTGGTAAGAGGCTTGTGCTGATTGCAGAGCACTGGACTGGTCCACAGACTGTGAGCTGGATTGGGCTTGGCTGCTGGACTGGTCCACAGACTGGTAAGAGGCTTGTGTTGACTGCAGGTCACTGGGCTGAACAGACTGGAAAAGTGCCTGTCCTGGTTTGCCACTGGGCCTGGACACAGATGGGTAAAGGGCCTGTCCTAGTTGTGGGCCACTGGGCCTGGACACAGACTGGTAAGAGGCTTCTGCTGACGGCAAGCCACTGGGCTGGACAACGGATTGTAAAAGGGCCTGTCCTGGTTGTAGGCCACTAGGCTGGACCACAGATGGGTACCTGGCTTGTCCTCGTTTGCCACTGGGTCTGGACACAGACTGGTAAGAGGCTTGTGCTGACTGCAGGCGACTGGGCCTGGACACAGATGGGTAAAGGGCCGGTCCTGGTTGTGGGCCACTGGGCCTGGACACAGACTGGTAAGAGGCTTGTGCTAAGTGCAGAACACTGGACTGGTCCACAGACTCTGAGCTGGATTGGGCTTGGTGTTGGCTGCTGGACTGGTCCACAGACTGGGAAGAGGCTTGTGCTGACTGCAGGCCACTAGGTTGGACCACAGATTGGTAGCTGGCTTGTGCTGATGGCAGAGCACTGGACTGGTCCGCAGCCTGTGAGCTGGATTGGGCTTGGTGTTGGATGCTGGACTGGTCCACAGACTGGTGGCTGGCTTGTGCTGACTGCAGGTCACTGGGCTGGACAACAGATGGGTAGCTGCCTTGTGGGGTCTGCAAACCACTGGGCTGGGACACAGATGGGTAGAGGGCCTGTCCTGGTTGTTGGACACCTGGCTGTGACAAAGACTGTGAGCTGGATTGGGCTTGGTGTTGGATGCTGGACTGGTCCACAGACTGGTGGCTGGCTTGCGCTGATGGCAGATCACTGGACTGGTCCACAGATTGGGAGACCACCTGTTCCAAGTTCTGGCTGCTGGCTTGAGATGATTGTTGGAGGCTGAGCAGGGCCACAGGTTGGTATCTTGCCTGCGCTAGTTGCACATCATTAGGCTGAACTGTGGAATCATTGCTTGACTGCTCTACTTGCTGCCCACTGAGCAATGGCACAAGTCCAGAACCAAAGCGGCCTTGTCCTAACTGATAGCTGGGTTGTGAAGACTCACTTTGCTGCAAAGGCTTAAAAAAGTGGAACTTGAAGTCTGCACTGGCCTGGTACCAGAATATAACCTGGAACCAGCTTGAAGTCTACTTTTATGAGGCTTGACAATGGGCTGCACTGAAGACTGGTAGCGGACGTTCACCAATTGGCCACTGGACTGGGAGCTGGTCTCCACTAGTTGCTGGCTACTAGATGCCACAGATTCACTACTAGACTGCCCTAAAGTTTGAAAGTTGATCTGCGCTGGCTTGGGTAGAGACTCAATGCTCATACTTTCTGATTCTGTGGTAACTGCAATGGGTACAAGACTGCCATTACCAGCTGAAGACATTAGAGATCCTTGAATGTGACTTCTAGCATCAGAGTCAGAACCAGGCTTATACGAATTAGTAATTGGTCCAAAACCAGAAGAGCCATTTTGAGGATTATAGCTTACACTGCTATACACACCCTTAACTTGTGCAGCACTGTAAGTGATATTCTTAGATCTTTGAAGACTAACAGGATCCGATACATGCTCACGGCCATACCAGCTAGAGGAACTCTGTGGTTTCACATCCTGCATGGGGAGACCAGCCTCATTGTATACAGGATAACCTCCAATCTTGACAAAGCCAGCAACTAAGAAAAAAGAAAAAAAGACACATGTTAACAAACCAGACATGTTAACAAACAGGAATTATAGAATTTGCCTGAGTAAACCTTACCACTTCCAATATCACCATGGACACAGAGACTGAGAAGTGCCAGAGAAAAACTGAAATAAAAAAAGACTTGTTAGACACTTCTTGCTTTAAAGAACAAGTAAAAAAACAAACATTGAACATCATACCTTAAGAGTCGGATAGCGGTACCCTCCATGTCCAGCCTAGAATCAGCAACTTACCACCTCAGCAATACCACTACAAAATCATAAAAACATACTTGCACCCCAGCACACACTAATGATGGTAAAATTGACTTTTTATAGTGTCAGGAACTGCCATTTACCAATTGTTTCCTGACCATCAGTTGTCATGGGAACATGTAATACTCAATTATTAGGTTCAGGTGTCACCAGTGTCTGATCACGACAACTGCCATTTCATTCCTTTTTTTAGTACTATGATTTCTGAACAGAAAGACAGCACACATACTGCTTTTTGGGATTAATTAAAATACATTAATTTTGATTCTATTTGAAGTCAGAATACATTTTAGGGAGCAGTATTATGCTGACTGTTCATAAGATTTATAGCAGTAATCTGGGCCACATTCAGCCCTGACAAAACGTTTTTTTAAACAGAAACGGTGGTGCGTTGAACACCCTGTTCTGATGACGCAAGACATGCAATTATGCCAGCTGAGAAGGCCTGTCTTTGTGTTCTTTTTGAAGAATTTTCACAGCCTGATGAAATCGGTATAAATACGTGTTTACTAATGCAAAATATGCTCAATATTACAGTCACTGCCCTTGCCATCCTGAATAAAAGAGAACATCCCAAGCGAGTGAAGGGATTTGTGGAAACTGTGGTTCCTAATTATTGTCATCCAACATTTGCCTGTTATGGTTTCAGCTATGTTAATGCATATTAAATAAGTTAGTTAGTTTTAACTGAAGGTTCAAGATAACTCTGTAAACTACACATGTGGGGAAAATTTCAGTTAAAGGTTTGCACAGAGTCAGTGTCCAGAGTCAAGGGACCTTAAACCCAATGTTATAAAGAGAGCTACTAACATAAAGTGTTGTAAAATTCAATTATGTACATAGTAGCCTATTGCTATTTTGCAGAGATAACCCTTATGGAAAGAAAATATATTTCCCTATCTATGAATGATCAATATATTGCATGATTTAACAGCAGGACATAAAGGTACATAAAGAAATCCAGATGTCATTGTAATGGATGAGGCTGGTACTCATTCATCCAGCCACTGGAGGGAGCCCTCTCCTGAATACTAACTTGAACTTTTGCTCGTTGGTTACTTCCTGTTTCACTCCTGTATAAATAGACATGTGCTGAGCTCCAATTCGCCTACTTATACTAACCCTAAAAGTATGTACGCTTTCTGTGAACAAAAAGTACTTACTTTTGAGTGTGTAGTAAAAGAGTAGACAAGCTTTGGGACACACTAACACGTCATACAATCGCGTCTTTTCTCTCTGCTGCATCCAGTCACCGTAAATTGCCCTGTCAGTCATCTTACATCCTCCACATTTCATTTAGTTAATTTCCTACCGTATCAGAGAGAAATACAGCACGTTGATCTGCAGTCGCGGGTCTTTCATGTGGAGAACTCCCCTCATATTAATGCATAATGATGCATTTAAAAGTTAATGGCCATTCGGATCTTTATAAAAGTCCACATTGGTATTTGCAGATGAAAAATAACACGGGTAACATTAAATATATATTTTCTATCAGGTTAAACTGATTATCAGTCACTCAAATCTCTCAGCATCGATCGTGTATATCCGCCATGTTTTGTAGTTTTTAACACTTTTTAATCTCACATACTATTTAGGATGGATAGTATGGACATTGGAACGCAGGGGTGCATTTCCACTGATAATTTGCGAAGTATTGCCAGTTATTCACTGCCTTACCAACCGTGTCTCATTGCCTGTTTCATTGCCTTTTTGTTACTGACCATTGTGCTTGCTTTATTGGATTTTTGCCTTTTGGAAATTGTTTTTGCCATGGTTGCCTGTTTGGACTGATTACTTGTCACTGTTTATTCTGCCTACATTATTGACTACGTCTCTGCCTGTTGTATTGGATTTGGTTGCTGATATTTATTAAACTTCCAGCATTTGGATTCCATCTTGCCTTCATGTCGAGTCCCTCACAGTTATAGTATAGAATACAGCTTCAACAGAAGACAAAAGACCCTCTGTCTACCTTCCTTCAATGCTGAGACCAATACGTTAAACATAAAATCTTTCAGTTACTTTTAATTATCAGCTGTCTTAATTTGTTCTTTATCTCAGTTGTCCTCTGTAATGTGTATTTCTCCTGCATTCATGATTACAGTAAATTTTGTTACTATTCCTTTGTCGTGCGCGTTCTCTCCAGCCACCTGCGTTTTACACTACTGTCACTCACAATGTATTTGTCTATTTGATACATCTTTTTAATTCATTATTCATTATTAATTCATTTGTATTTATTTTTTACATTTGCTGAGAGGGGACCTATAATGCAACTCTCACAAGATGTAATATAAGTCTCTGGTTCCCCCAGAATGTGTCTGTGAAGTTTCAGCTCAAAATACCCCACAGATTATTTTGTGTCCCTTTAAATGCAAATGAGCTGCTGCTCCCGCCCCCTTTCCAGAAGAGGGCGGAGCTTTAACAGCTCAACAACAACAAAGCTGGAGAATCTCACGCAGCCAAAATGAGGAAAGTGTTCAGCCTTACATTGTTCAAACCGGAGTCGACACTGATGGAGAGACTCAGGAAGAAGTTACAACTTTTAGACGTTTCTGAATGCTTAGTGGATAAATTGATGTAGTTGCTGTGGAGTTGATTCAACTCATCCACTAGCATGTGCCGTCATGTTCATCTTTTGTGTTGAATTGACCCTCGTTTGTGAAGCAGTCCGGCGTAAAATGACGGCATGTCAACAACACTCTACTACAACAACTCTTCCTCTTCTCTAAAGCAGCCCAACATGGCCCCGCCCCCTTTGTTATATAACAATATTATATAGTTTTTTTTACAAGTTTGATCTTCATTTACCTTTCTTATAAAACAATTGCCTTTCACAATTAATAAAAGAACACATTATACACACACTTTATATTTAATGATATTTAATGATTTGTAGATTACATTTAATAGATACACTTTCATGAAAACATTTGCATTTAATTGTAAAATGTCATTATACATGTTTGGGGCTGTGTTCTCGTCGCATTTACAGTTTTGACCAGCCGACGAGTGGTGTTTCATTTTTTCATTTTGGCAAATCATTTTGCGAACTAATGGGTTCAATTGTTTCTCGGTTGGATTAGAATGTCTTGTTACATTTTTGTGATGAACACTGTAATGTTCAAAATATTTCTAAATATGTAAAATTGCTTTTTAAAAGATGTTTAACAATAGATGCTTTCCAGATGAAGTGCTCTTGAAGATGTGCTATCTGGGTCAGTGCAACATTATCAGCTCCAAAATGACTTTCAGGCAGTTGGAGTACTGTGTGTATGTGTGTGTGTGTGTGTGTGTGTGTTAGGCATGCTCATTCTGTTCGATGTTGGCGACAAGTCCCTTTGTGTCAATAGTGGCAGGAGGCCGTGTCAGGTCAGAGTTGATATAGAGTCTGTTGTCAAACGTACACTCTCCAAACACAGGCCTGGGGCTTCTCTTTAGAAACAGAAATGTGGCAAGCCCTGCCACTGCAATTATGACCAAGACGACCCCAACTGCGATGCCCGCAGAGCCATGAGGAGCATCTTCTACCACAGCGACTGCAAAATGAAACAGCATTAAATATTTAATTCATGTTATGAATTAAGGTGTAAACTTTGACAGCGCTAATTATAATTAATTTGAATTAATGAAATGTAGATGCATACGTGGTAATGATGGTTTCTCTGTTGGTGGTATAACTGAAATATAAAGACATTTTTATACATGTTAACGAAAGGTAGCCTATTCTATTAAACTGAATGGAGAAAATAAACAAATAAAGTTGCATTTGCTTGGATAACAAACCTTTTGCAGTCTTGCAAATATAAGGTCTGTAAGCATTGCAGTTTGTAGTACTCCACATTCCAGTGCTCGACTGGACCTCCACACAATAACCAGCTTCATTTGGCATCCGGGGTTTCCAGTTTGTGTAATCTACCACCGTATTATCAATCCACATCCATTCACCTGTGACACACACACACACATACACAGATGGTCAGATGGTGCTTCTGAGATCATTTTGAGTATTTTGTTTGTCTGGATTAAGTACGTTTCTAACCCGTATGACTGCGGTGCATGCCAATCCAGAACGATTTGATTCCATCCTGCATGATCTCCAAATTCTGAAGGATAAACTTGGATTCTACTGAGTCCTCGATACTCAATAATGATGCCCCTGAAATTAGAGACTGTTTTTACTTCTGCAATTATATTTTTTCTGTGATTGACTAGTGATTAAAGGGGTCATGAGAAATCAGATTTTCCTTGATCTTTTGATATATAAGAGGTCTTTGTTCCATTAAAACATCCTGCAAGTTTCATAGCTTAAAGGGTTAGTTCACCCAAAAAATGGACATCGACGAATATTTTTACATCATTGCACCATAAGCCCCGCCCACCGTTCAGTCACTTAGTTGCTGACATTTGCCTACACTGGATGCGAGCATTGCGCCAAAGCAAATAGAAGCCATTAAAATCACTGATGCTGTCTATACTTATTCAGCAACTTCTTCAAGGACCAGACCTGACCAGTACTCTAATTGGAGTTGGAAATCATGAGATTTCACCAGGAGCCTGTGACAATTATGGCAGATGTGGAATCGATGTTCCACCAGGTAAAAGTTCCCTCTGAAGATGCTGACTTGTTTAGATTCTTGTGATGATCTGATGGTGATCTTAGCCAAGCTTTAGAGGAGTAAAGTACATCTGTTTGGTGCCACATCATCACCATCACCAAGATGTGCTAACTATGCCCTGACACAATGTGCCGATGACAATGATCACCAATTTGATGCGGTCGTAGTAAGTTCCATAATACACAACTTTTATGTTGATGACTGCCTGAAATCTGTCAGTTCTGTTGATCAAGCCATTTCTCTATACCATGATCTAACTGCCATATAGTATGTCAAGCAGGGGGATTCAAATTAACAAAATGGATTATCAACAGTACTGCCACGTTGGTACAATTTCCAGAAAGAAAGGGCAAAAGAAGCTGTGCATATGGAGCAGATGTTAAAAAGGGAGTTGCAGTTGCCACTAAAGGAATCAGTGTTTTGGGCTGATAGCAGTGCTTAAGTACCTTGCCAATGAGAAAGATTCCGGACGTTTGTGGCCAATAGGATAGCAGCAATACTGCCAACTTCCAGAGTGTCCCAATGGTGACAATTCAGCTCTCAGTCAAATACTGCAGAATGCGTCTCAAGAGGCCAAAGCATTGATGCCTTTATGCAGAACAAAGCCTGGGTTTGGACAGTGACTTCATCACCAAACCAGCTTAACAATGGCCAGAGAATACTTGTAACTTAAAGGAGCTTAATGCAGCAGACCCTGAGATTGGGAAAGGAAATGTCATTGTTAATCTGATAACAGTAATGGAGAACGAGAAAAACGACACAATTTCTTCTTGGAAATCCTTAAAAAGAGCTGTAGCTTTGCTACTCAGAGTAAAAGCTCCAAACCATTTCAAAAGAAAAAGAAAACTTAGTCTTACACAGAGAGAACCTCAAACAGACACTTTGGGGAAAGAATCTCACAGTTGATGAGCTTCAGCAAGCCAAGTTAGCAATCATCAAGTACTGCCAGCAAAGGAAATTTCATAAAGAAACCTTTGCACTGCAAAGGCAAGAATCTGTTAATGGAGGAAGTCACATAATCAAGCTATGTCCAGTACTTCAAGACAAAATTCTCTGTGTTGGTGGAAGAATTGGTCATGTATACATGCCAATAGAAGCCAAACATCCAGCCATCTTACCAAAGGATCACAGAATATCAGATCTGATTCTGCAAGAAATCAACAAAGAAACAGGTCATAATGGATGCAACTATATTCTATCTAAATTGCACCAAAAGTGCTGGATTCCCAATGCCAATTCTTTGATAAAAAGAATCTTGTCTAGACGTACAACTTGCCATAGGCAACATGGTGTTACAGGTCAACAGATTACGGCAGACTTACCCAGAAATAGAGTTCTTCCAGATGAACCACCAGATGTGTAGCTGACTGCTTTGGTCCATTTGAGATCAAGTGTAAAAGGACTAAAGTTAAACGCTATGGTATCATCTTTACTTGTCTGGCCTGCAGAGCTGTTCACACAGAGGTAGCATCATCCTTAGATACAGACACCTTTATCAATGCACTCTGACGCTTCATAGCAAGGAGGAGTCAGGTTATAGAAAGGACAATGGATCTAATTTTACTGGGGCTGATCAAGAAAAATTCAAGAATGGAAAAAATTCAAAATAGAAAGCATCTTGCTTCAACACAGCATAACATAGATGTTCAATCCTCCAGCTGGATCTCACCACAGAGGAGTATGGGAGTGTATAATCTGTTCCATTAAGAAAGTTCTCAATGCCAGGTTCAAAACCTAGATGAGAAGGGTCTTCACACATTTTTCTGTGAAGTGTAAGCTATCTTGATCAATCGACCCATAACCCTCTAATGATCCAAATGATCTAGAAGCTCTCACACCTAATCACTTGCTGCTGATGATGGTAAACTCTGCTTTGCCTCACGGACTCTTCCAAAAGGAAGACCTCGATGCACGAAAGAGATGGAAGCAGGTGCAATACATTGCCAACCTCTTTTGGAAGAGATGGATTCAAAAATATTTACCAGAGCTTCAAAGACATTAAAAATGGATGAAGGTAAAATTAGCACCTAGAAATGCATGGGTAATGGGAAGAATTACCAAAACAGTACAAGATGAACATGGACTTGTACGCAGAGTTCAAGTTAAGACAAAGGTCTGTCTCTTGTTGGATGCTGATTGAGACAATTGTATGGACTGTAACTGGTAAAATATATTATGTAACACATTTCTTATATTTTATAATTATTTACATTTTAAATCTTTCATATTTTCAAGTTAGTTAACAAAAGCACACCTGCATGTACTAAAGTTTCTACTAAAGAGACTATCACTGTGCTATAGCGTTCACAGCCGTTACTTTTTAAATAAAGTTATTATAGTCTTATGTTGTTCAGCCCATCGTCAACCTAACCACAGGCTCTACTCTTCAGCACAATTACCCTAAAAACTCACACATACCAGAAAACCAATTCCAAAATGATGTAACTTTTAACAGATCTCCCCCCATATCAATATTGAGCAAAACACATGAAATAGCACTTCATTTTAACATTTACTCTTGAACAATCAGAAGCAAAGCATGCTGGGAACTAGAAGTCCATTGTAACCACTGATTGTAACTCATTCCATGAGTGTATATATGCATGTACAAGTTTCACATTTATATGGGAACATGTGCAATACATTTACACAATAAAAGGATAAAGCTATGTAATGCGATTGGTCTTCATTTAAATATTTTTGTAGCCACTCATGGCCAATGCATATATTAAAAAAAAAAAGCACTAATTTCCCCATATATGGTAATGTATAATGTAATATTGCATTATATTCCCATATAAAATTGTTCTGTAAGGGAAGAATGTGGAACAGACAAGTGAACCATTATATCAATGTGTAGCCTACTCAGTGTATTAGTTTAAAAAGTTATTTCCCTCCAATAAGACTCACGCTGTTGCTTTTACTAATATTTGTAAATGCCAGTGGCCATTTACAACACTAAAGCAAGTCAAATGCCTATACAAAACATTTTAGACCATTTACATCTGCATTTAGAATCATCCATTTTTTGAGATCAACCAAAAAAAAAAAAAAAAAAAAAGTCATGTTAATGCAGCAAAAATACTTCCCAGTAAACACCAAAACACAAACCTATTTTACAAGATATTTATTTCTCAAAAACACCAAATTAAGAAACAGCAGCAAAGCAAGCAACTAAGACTTCACTTGTTGCAACAACCTCAGTATGCCTTGAGATGAACGCTTGTTGAGAGTAGTCTGAGAGAGAGGAGGTGCTGGATCTTGAAAGCCAGGCTTGAAAGACTGCACAGACTCATAGCTTGAAGAGAGAGGTACATTATTAGGTTGCTCTAAAGATTGGGAACCAAGACTGGAATGAGACCCATAACTTGACTGCTCTGACACAGAAAAGACCTGGAATCCAGGCTGCAGGGACACAGATTGGTAGTGGATTTGTGCTGGCTGCTGGCTACTGGATTGGGACAAAGACTGGTAGCTGGCCTGTCCTGGTTGGTGAACAGACCAGTAATGAGCTTGTGCTGAGGGCAGACCACTGGGCTGGACAACAGTCTGGAAAAGGGCCTGTCCCGGTTGTGGGCCACTGGGTCTGGACAGAGATGGGGAAAGGGCCTGTCCTAGTTGTGGGCCACTGGGTCTGGACACAGACTGGTAAGAGGCTTGTGCTGACTGCAGGCCACTAGGCTGGACCACAGATAGGTAACTGGCTTGTGCTGATGGCAGAGCACTGGACTGGTCCGCAGACTGGGAGCTGGATTGGGCTTGGTGTTGAATGCTGGACTGGTCCACAGACTGGTGGCTGGCTTGTGCTGACTGCAAGCCACTGGGCTGGACAACAGATGGGTAAAGGGCCTGTCCTGGTTGTAGGCCACTGGGCCTGGACACCGATGGGTAAAGGGCCTGTCCTAGTTGTGGGCCACTGGGTCTGGACACAGATGGGTAAAGGGCCTGTCCTAGTTGTGGGCCACTGGGCCTGGACACAGACTGGTAAGAAGCTTCTGCTGACGGCAAGCCACTGGGCTGGACAACAGACTGGAAGAGGGCCTGTCCTGGTTGTAGGCCACTAGGCTGGACCACAGATGGGTAGCTGGCCTGTCCTTGTTTGCCACTGGGCCTGGACACCGATGGGTAAAGGGCCTGTCCTAGTTGTGGGCCACTGGGTCTGGACAGAGATGGGTAAAGGGCCGGTCCTAGTTGTGGGCCACTAGGCTGGACCACAGATAGGTAGCTGGCCTGTCCTTGTTTGCCACTGGGTCTGGACACAGATGGGTAAAGGGCCTGTCCTGGTTGTGGGCCACTAGGCTGGACCACAGATGGGTAGCTGGCTTGTGCTGACTGCAAGCCACTGGGCTGGACAACAGACTGCAAAGAGGCTTGTGCTGATTGCAGAGCACTGGACTGGTCCACAGACTGTGAGCTGGATTGGGCTTGGTGTTGGCTGCTGGACTGGTCCACAGACTGGTGGCTGGCTTGTGTTGACTGCAGGTCACTGGGCTGAACAGACTGGAAAAATGCCTGTCCTGGTTGTGGGCCACTAGGCTGGACCACAGATGGGTAGCTGGCCTGTCCTTGTTTGCCACTGGGCCTGGACACAGATGGGTAAAGGGCCTGTCCTAGTTGTGGGCCACTGGGCCTGGACACAGATGGGTAAAGGGCCTGTCCTAGTTGTGGGCCACTGGGCCTGGACACAGATGGGTAAAGGGCCTGTCCTAGTTGTGGGCCACTGGGCCTGGACACAGACTGGTAAGAAGCTTCTGCTGACGGCAAGCCACTGGGCTGGACAACAGACTGGAAGAGGGCCTGTCCTGGTTGTAGGCCACTAGGCTGGACCACAGATGGGTAGCTGGCCTGTCCTTGTTTGCCACTGGGCCTGGACACCGATGGGTAAAGGGCCTGTCCTAGTTGTGGGCCACTGGGTCTGGACAGAGATGGGTAAAGGGCCGGTCCTAGTTGTGGGCCACTAGGCTGGACCACAGATAGGTAGCTGGCCTGTCCTTTTTTGCCACTGGGTCTGGACACAGATGGGTAAAGGGCCTGAACTGACTGCAGGCCACTAGGCTGGACCACAGATAGGTAGCTGGCTTGTGCTGATGGCAGAGCACTGGACTGGTCCGCAGACTGGTGGCTGGCTTGTACTGACTGCAAGCCACTGGGCTGGACAACAGATGGGTAAAGGGCCTGTCCTGGTTGTGGGCCACTGGGCCTGGACACAGACTGGAAGAGGGCCTGTCCTGGTTGTAGGCCACTAGGCTGGACCACAGATGGGTAGACGGCCTGTCCTTGTTTGCCACTGGGCCTGAACACCGATGGGTAAAGGGCCTGTCCTAGTTGTGGGCCACTGGGTCTGGACACAGATGGGTAAAGGGCCTGTCCTAGTTGTGGGCCACTGGGTCTGGACACAGACTGGTAAGAGGCTTGTGCTGACTGCAGGCCACTAGGCTGGACCACAGATGGGTAGCTGGCCTGTCCTTGTTTGCCACTGGGTCTGGATACAGATGGGTAAAGAGCCTGTACTGACTGCAGGCCACTAGGCTGGACCACAGATGGGTAGCTGGCCTGTCCTTGTTTGCCACTGGGTCTGGATACAGATGGGTAAAGAGCCTGTACTGACTGCAGGCCACTAGGCTGGACCACAGATGGGTAGCTGGCCTGTCCTTGTTTGCCACTGGGTCTGGATACAGATGGGTAAAGGGCCTGTCCTAGTTGTGGGCCACTGGGCCTGGACACAGATGGGTAAAGGGCCTGTACTGACTGCAGGCCACTAGGCTGGACCACAGATGGGTAGCTGGCCTGTCCTTGTTTGCCACTGGGTCTGGATACAGATGGGTAAAGGGCCTGTCCTGGTTGTGGGCCACTAGGCTGGACCACAGATAGGTAGCTGGCTTGTGCTGACTGCAAGCCACTGGGCTGGACAACAGACTGGAAGAGGGCCTGTCCTAGTTGTGGGCCACTGGGTCTGGACACAGACTGGTAAGAGGCTTGTGCTGATTGCAGAGCACTGGACTGGTCCACAGACTGTGAGCTGGATTGGGCTTGGCTGCTGGACTGGTCCACAGACTGGTAAGAGGCTTGTGTTGACTGCAGGTCACTGGGCTGAACAGACTGGAAAAGTGCCTGTCCTGGTTTGCCACTGGGCCTGGACACAGATGGGTAAAGGGCCTGTCCTAGTTGTGGGCCACTGGGCCTGGACACAGACTGGTAAGAGGCTTCTGCTGACGGCAAGCCACTGGGCTGGACAACGGATTGTAAAAGGGCCTGTCCTGGTTGTAGGCCACTAGGCTGGACCACAGATGGGTACCTGGCTTGTCCTCGTTTGCCACTGGGTCTGGACACAGACTGGTAAGAGGCTTGTGCTGACTGCAGGCGACTGGGCCTGGACACAGATGGGTAAAGGGCCGGTCCTGGTTGTGGGCCACTGGGCCTGGACACAGACTGGTAAGAGGCTTGTGCTAAGTGCAGAACACTGGACTGGTCCACAGACTCTGAGCTGGATTGGGCTTGGTGTTGGCTGCTGGACTGGTCCACAGACTGGGAAGAGGCTTGTGCTGACTGCAGGCCACTAGGTTGGACCACAGATTGGTAGCTGGCTTGTGCTGATGGCAGAGCACTGGACTGGTCCGCAGCCTGTGAGCTGGATTGGGCTTGGTGTTGGATGCTGGACTGGTCCACAGACTGGTGGCTGGCTTGTGCTGACTGCAGGTCACTGGGCTGGACAACAGATGGGTAGCTGCCTTGTGGGGTCTGCAAACCACTGGGCTGGGACACAGATGGGTAGAGGGCCTGTCCTGGTTGTTGGACACCTGGCTGTGACAAAGACTGTGAGCTGGATTGGGCTTGGTGTTGGATGCTGGACTGGTCCACAGACTGGTGGCTGGCTTGCGCTGATGGCAGATCACTGGACTGGTCCACAGATTGGGAGACCACCTGTTCCAAGTTCTGGCTGCTGGCTTGAGATGATTGTTGGAGGCTGAGCAGGGCCACAGGTTGGTATCTTGCCTGCGCTAGTTGCACATCATTAGGCTGAACTGTGGAATCATTGCTTGACTGCTCTACTTGCTGCCCACTGAGCAATGGCACAAGTCCAGAACCAAAGCGGCCTTGTCCTAACTGATAGCTGGGTTGTGAAGACTCACTTTGCTGCAAAGGCTTAAAAAAAGTGGAACTTGAAGTCTGCACTGGCCTGGTACCAGAATATAACCTGGAACCAGCTTGAAGTCTACTTTTATGAGGCTTGACAATGGGCTGCACTGAAGACTGGTAGCGGACGTTCACCAATTGGCCACTGGACTGGGAGCTGGTCTCCACTAGTTGCTGGCTACTAGATGCCACAGATTCACTACTAGACTGCCCTAAAGTTTGAAAGTTGATCTGCGCTGGCTTGGGTAGAGACTCAATGCTCATACTTTCTGATTCTGTGGTAACTGCAATGGGTACAAGACTGCCATTACCAGCTGAAGACATTAGAGATCCTTGAATGTGACTTCTAGCATCAGAGTCAGAACCAGGCTTATACGAATTAGTAATTGGTCCAAAACCAGAAGAGCCATTTTGAGGATTATAGCTTACACTGCTATACACACCCTTAACTTGTGCAGCACTGTAAGTGATATTCTTAGATCTTTGAAGACTAACAGGATCCGATACATGCTCACGGCCATACCAGCTAGAGGAACTCTGTGGTTTCACATCCTGCATGGGGAGACCAGCCTCATTGTATACAGGATAACCTCCAATCTTGACAAAGCCAGCAACTAAGAAAAAAAAAAAAAAAGACACATGTTAACAAACCAGACATGTTAACAAACAGGAATTATAGAATTTGCCTGAGTAAACCTTACCACTTCCAATATCACCATGGACACAGAGACTGAGAAGTGCCAGAGAAAAACTGAAATAAAAAAAGACTTGTTAGACACTTCTTGCTTTAAAGAACAAGTAAAAAAACAAACATTGAACATCATACCTTAAGAGTCGGATAGCGGTACCCTCCATGTCCAGCCTAGAATCAGCAACTTACCACCTCAGCAATACCACTACAAAATCATAAAAACATACTTGCACCCCAGCACACACTAATGATGGTAAAATTGACTTTTTATAGTGTCAGGAACTGCCATTTACCAATTGTTTCCTGACCATCAGTTGTCATGGGAACATGTAATACTCAATTATTAGGTTCAGGTGTCACCAGTGTCTGATCACGACAACTGCCATTTCATTCCTTTTTTTAGTACTATGATTTCTGAACAGAAAGACAGCACACATACTGCTTTTTGGGATTAATTAAAATACATTAATTTTGATTCTATTTGAAGTCAGAATACATTTTAGGGAGCAGTATTATGCTGACTGTTCATAAGATTTATAGCAGTAATCTGGGCCACATTCAGCCCTGACAAAACGTTTTTTTAAACAGAAACGGTGGTGCGTTGAACACCCTGTTCTGATGACGCAAGACATGCAATTATGCCAGCTGAGAAGGCCTGTCTTTGTGTTCTTTTTGAAGAATTTTCACAGCCTGATGAAATCGGTATAAATACGTGTTTACTAATGCAAAATATGCTCAATATTACAGTCACTGCCCTTGCCATCCTGAATAAAAGAGAACATCCCAAGCGAGTGAAGGGATTTGTGGAAACTGTGGTTCCTAATTATTGTCATCCAACATTTGCCTGTTATGGTTTCAGCTATGTTAATGCATATTAAATAAGTTAGTTAGTTTTAACTGAAGGTTCAAGATAACTCTGTAAACTACACATGTGGGGAAAATTTCAGTTAAAGGTTTGCACAGAGTCAGTGTCCAGAGTCAAGGGACCTTAAACCCAATGTTATAAAGAGAGCTACTAACATAAAGTGTTGTAAAATTCAATTATGTACATAGTAGCCTATTGCTATTTTGCAGAGATAACCCTTATGGAAAGAAAATATATTTCCCTATCTATGAATGATCAATATATTGCATGATTTAACAGCAGGACATAAAGGTACATAAAGAAATCCAGATGTCATTGTAATGGATGAGGCTGGTACTCATTCATCCAGCCACTGGAGGGAGCCCTCTCCTGAATACTAACTTGAACTTTTGCTCGTTGGTTACTTCCTGTTTCACTCCTGTATAAATAGACATGTGCTGAGCTCCAATTCGCCTACTTATACTAACCCTAAAAGTATGTACGCTTTCTGTGAACAAAAAGTACTTACTTTTGAGTGTGTAGTAAAAGAGTAGACAAGCTTTGGGACACACTAACACGTCATACAATCGCGTCTTTTCTCTCTGCTGCATCCAGTCACCGTAAATTGCCCTGTCAGTCATCTTACATCCTCCACATTTCATTTAGTTAATTTCCTACCGTATCAGAGAGAAATACAGCACGTTGATCTGCAGTCGCGGGTCTTTCATGTGGAGAACTCCCCTCATATTAATGCATAATGATGCATTTAAAAGTTAATGGCCATTCGGATCTTTATAAAAGTCCACATTGGTATTTGCAGATGAAAAATAACACGGGTAACATTAAATATATATTTTCTATCAGGTTAAACTGATTATCAGTCACTCAAATCTCTCAGCATCGATCGTGTATATCCGCCATGTTTTGTAGTTTTTAACACTTTTTAATCTCACATACTATTTAGGATGGATAGTATGGACATTGGAACGCAGGGGTGCATTTCCACTGATAATTTGCGAAGTATTGCCAGTTATTCACTGCCTTACCAACCGTGTCTCATTGCCTGTTTCATTGCCTTTTTGTTACTGACCATTGTGCTTGCTTTATTGGATTTTTGCCTTTTGGAAATTGTTTTTGCCATGGTTGCCTGTTTGGACTGATTACTTGTCACTGTTTATTCTGCCTACATTATTGACTACGTCTCTGCCTGTTGTATTGGATTTGGTTGCTGATATTTATTAAACTTCCAGCATTTGGATTCCATCTTGCCTTCATGTCGAGTCCCTCACAGTTATAGTATAGAATACAGCTTCAACAGAAGACAAAAGACCCTCTGTCTACCTTCCTTCAATGCTGAGACCAATACGTTAAACATAAAATCTTTCAGTTACTTTTAATTATCAGCTGTCTTAATTTGTTCTTTATCTCAGTTGTCCTCTGTAATGTGTATTTCTCCTGCATTCATGATTACAGTAAATTTTGTTACTATTCCTTTGTCGTGCGCGTTCTCTCCAGCCACCTGCGTTTTACACTACTGTCACTCACAATGTATTTGTCTATTTGATACATCTTTTTAATTCATTATTCATTATTAATTCATTTGTATTTATTTTTTACATTTGCTGAGAGGGGACCTATAATGCAACTCTCACAAGATGTAATATAAGTCTCTGGTTCCCCCAGAATGTGTCTGTGAAGTTTCAGCTCAAAATACCCCACAGATTATTTTGTGTCCCTTTAAATGCAAATGAGCTGCTGCTCCCGCCCCCTTTCCAGAAGAGGGCGGAGCTTTAACAGCTCAACAACAACAAAGCTGGAGAATCTCACGCAGCCAAAATGAGGAAAGTGTTCAGCCTTACATTGTTCAAACCGGAGTCGACACTGATGGAGAGACTCAGGAAGAAGTTACAACTTTTAGACGTTTCTGAATGCTTAGTGGATAAATTGATGTAGTTGCTGTGGAGTTGATTCAACTCATCCACTAGCATGTGCCGTCATGTTCATCTTTTGTGTTGAATTGACCCTCGTTTGTGAAGCAGTCCGGCGTAAAATGACGGCATGTCAACAACACTCTACTACAACAACTCTTCCTCTTCTCTAAAGCAGCCCAACATGGCCCCGCCCCCTTTGTTATATAACAATATTATATAGTTTTTTTTTACAAGTTTGATCTTCATTTACCTTTCTTATAAAACAATTGCCTTTCACAATTAATAAAAGAACACATTATACACACACTTTATATTTAATGATATTTAATGATTTGTAGATTACATTTAATAGATACACTTTCATGAAAACATTTGCATTTAATTGTAAAATGTCATTATACATGTTTGGGGCTGTGTTCTCGTCGCATTTACAGTTTTGACCAGCCGACGAGTGGTGTTTCATTTTTTCATTTTGGCAAATCATTTTGCGAACTAATGGGTTCAATTGTTTCTCGGTTGGATTAGAATGTCTTGTTACATTTTTGTGATGAACACTGTAATGTTCAAAATATTTCTAAATATGTAAAATTGCTTTTTAAAAGATGTTTAACAATAGATGCTTTCCAGATGAAGTGCTCTTGAAGATGTGCTATCTGGGTCAGTGCAACATTATCAGCTCCAAAATGACTTTCAGGCAGTTGGAGTACTGTGTGTATGTGTGTGTGTGTGTGTGTGTGTGTTAGGCATGCTCATTCTGTTCGATGTTGGCGACAAGTCCCTTTGTGTCAATAGTGGCAGGAGGCCGTGTCAGGTCAGAGTTGATATAGAGTCTGTTGTCAAACGTACACTCTCCAAACACAGGCCTGGGGCTTCTCTTTAGAAACAGAAATGTGGCAAGCCCTGCCACTGCAATTATGACCAAGACGACCCCAACTGCGATGCCCGCAGAGCCATGAGGAGCATCTTCTACCACAGCGACTGCAAAATGAAACAGCATTAAATATTTAATTCATGTTATGAATTAAGGTGTAAACTTTGACAGCGCTAATTATAATTAATTTGAATTAATGAAATGTAGATGCATACGTGGTAATGATGGTTTCTCTGTTGGTGGTATAACTGAAATATAAAGACATTTTTATACATGTTAACGAAAGGTAGCCTATTCTATTAAACTGAATGGAGAAAATAAACAAATAAAGTTGCATTTGCTTGGATAACAAACCTTTTGCAGTCTTGCAAATATAAGGTCTGTAAGCATTGCAGTTTGTAGTACTCCACATTCCAGTGCTCGACTGGACCTCCACACAATAACCAGCTTCATTTGGCATCCGGGGTTTCCAGTTTGTGTAATCTACCACCGTATTATCAATCCACATCCATTCACCTGTGACACACACACACACATACACAGATGGTCAGATGGTGCTTCTGAGATCATTTTGAGTATTTTGTTTGTCTGGATTAAGTACGTTTCTAACCCGTATGACTGCGGTGCATGCCAATCCAGAACGATTTGATTCCATCCTGCATGATCTCCAAATTCTGAAGGATAAACTTGGATTCTACTGAGTCCTCGATACTCAATAATGATGCCCCTGAAATTAGAGACTGTTTTTACTTCTGCAATTATATTTTTTCTGTGATTGACTAGTGATTAAAGGGGTCATGAGAAATCAGATTTTCCTTGATCTTTTGATATATAAGAGGTCTTTGTTCCATTAAAACATCCTGCAAGTTTCATAGCTTAAAGGGTTAGTTCACCCAAAAAATGGACATCGACGAATATTTTTACATCATTGCACCATAAGCCCCGCCCACCGTTCAGTCACTTAGTTGCTGACATTTGCCTACACTGGATGCGAGCATTGCGCCAAAGCAAATAGAAGCCATTAAAATCACTGATGCTGTCTATACTTATTCAGCAACTTCTTCAAGGACCAGACCTGACCAGTACTCTAATTGGAGTTGGAAATCATGAGATTTCACCAGGAGCCTGTGACAATTATGGCAGATGTGGAATCGATGTTCCACCAGGTAAAAGTTCCCTCTGAAGATGCTGACTTGTTTAGATTCTTGTGATGATCTGATGGTGATCTTAGCCAAGCTTTAGAGGAGTAAAGTACATCTGTTTGGTGCCACATCATCACCATCACCAAGATGTGCTAACTATGCCCTGACACAATGTGCCGATGACAATGATCACCAATTTGATGCGGTCGTAGTAAGTTCCATAATACACAACTTTTATGTTGATGACTGCCTGAAATCTGTCAGTTCTGTTGATCAAGCCATTTCTCTATACCATGATCTAACTGCCATATAGTATGTCAAGCAGGGGGATTCAAATTAACAAAATGGATTATCAACAGTACTGCCACGTTGGTACAATTTCCAGAAAGAAAGGGCAAAAGAAGCTGTGCATATGGAGCAGATGTTAAAAAGGGAGTTGCAGTTGCCACTAAAGGAATCAGTGTTTTGGGCTGATAGCAGTGCTTAAGTACCTTGCCAATGAGAAAGATTCCGGACGTTTGTGGCCAATAGGATAGCAGCAATACTGCCAACTTCCAGAGTGTCCCAATGGTGACAATTCAGCTCTCAGTCAAATACTGCAGAATGCGTCTCAAGAGGCCAAAGCATTGATGCCTTTATGCAGAACAAAGCCTGGGTTTGGACAGTGACTTCATCACCAAACCAGCTTAACAATGGCCAGAGAATACTTGTAACTTAAAGGAGCTTAATGCAGCAGACCCTGAGATTGGGAAAGGAAATGTCATTGTTAATCTGATAACAGTAATGGAGAACGAGAAAAACGACACAATTTCTTCTTGGAAATCCTTAAAAAGAGCTGTAGCTTTGCTACTCAGAGTAAAAGCTCCAAACCATTTCAAAAGAAAAAGAAAACTTAGTCTTACACAGAGAGAACCTCAAACAGACACTTTGGGGAAAGAATCTCACAGTTGATGAGCTTCAGCAAGCCAAGTTAGCAATCATCAAGTACTGCCAGCAAAGGAAATTTCATAAAGAAACCTTTGCACTGCAAAGGCAAGAATCTGTTAATGGAGGAAGTCACATAATCAAGCTATGTCCAGTACTTCAAGACAAAATTCTCTGTGTTGGTGGAAGAATTGGTCATGTATACATGCCAATAGAAGCCAAACATCCAGCCATCTTACCAAAGGATCACAGAATATCAGATCTGATTCTGCAAGAAATCAACAAAGAAACAGGTCATAATGGATGCAACTATATTCTATCTAAATTGCACCAAAAGTGCTGGATTCCCAATGCCAATTCTTTGATAAAAAGAATCTTGTCTAGACGTACAACTTGCCATAGGCAACATGGTGTTACAGGTCAACAGATTACGGCAGACTTACCCAGAAATAGAGTTCTTCCAGATGAACCACCAGATGTGTAGCTGACTGCTTTGGTCCATTTGAGATCAAGTGTAAAAGGACTAAAGTTAAACGCTATGGTATCATCTTTACTTGTCTGGCCTGCAGAGCTGTTCACACAGAGGTAGCATCATCCTTAGATACAGACACCTTTATCAATGCACTCTGACGCTTCATAGCAAGGAGGAGTCAGGTTATAGAAAGGACAATGGATCTAATTTTACTGGGGCTGATCAAGAAAAATTCAAGAATGGAAAAAATTCAAAATAGAAAGCATCTTGCTTCAACACAGCATAACATAGATGTTCAATCCTCCAGCTGGATCTCACCACAGAGGAGTATGGGAGTGTATAATCTGTTCCATTAAGAAAGTTCTCAATGCCAGGTTCAAAACCTAGATGAGAAGGGTCTTCACACATTTTTCTGTGAAGTGTAAGCTATCTTGATCAATCGACCCATAACCCTCTAATGATCCAAATGATCTAGAAGCTCTCACACCTAATCACTTGCTGCTGATGATGGTAAACTCTGCTTTGCCTCACGGACTCTTCCAAAAGGAAGACCTCGATGCACGAAAGAGATGGAAGCAGGTGCAATACATTGCCAACCTCTTTTGGAAGAGATGGATTCAAAAATATTTACCAGAGCTTCAAAGACATTAAAAATGGATGAAGGTAAAATTAGCACCTAGAAATGCATGGGTAATGGGAAGAATTACCAAAACAGTACAAGATGAACATGGACTTGTACGCAGAGTTCAAGTTAAGACAAAGGTCTGTCTCTTGTTGGATGCTGATTGAGACAATTGTATGGACTGTAACTGGTAAAATATATTATGTAACACATTTCTTATATTTTATAATTATTTACATTTTAAATCTTTCATATTTTCAAGTTAGTTAACAAAAGCACACCTGCATGTACTAAAGTTTCTACTAAAGAGACTATCACTGTGCTATAGCGTTCACAGCCGTTACTTTTTAAATAAAGTTATTATAGTCTTATGTTGTTCAGCCCATCGTCAACCTAACCACAGGCTCTACTCTTCAGCACAATTACCCTAAAAACTCACACATACCAGAAAACCAATTCCAAAATGATGTAACTTTTAACAGATCTCCCCCCATATCAATATTGAGCAAAACACATGAAATAGCACTTCATTTTAACATTTACTCTTGAACAATCAGAAGCAAAGCATGCTGGGAACTAGAAGTCCATTGTAACCACTGATTGTAACTCATTCCATGAGTGTATATATGCATGTACAAGTTTCACATTTATATGGGAACATGTGCAATACATTTACACAATAAAAGGATAAAGCTATGTAATGCGATTGGTCTTCATTTAAATATTTTTGTAGCCACTCATGGCCAATGCATATATTAAAAAAAAAGCACTAATTTCCCCATATATGGTAATGTATAATGTAATATTGCATTATATTCCCATATAAAATTGTTCTGTAAGGGAAGAATGTGGAACAGACAAGTGAACCATTATATCAATGTGTAGCCTACTCAGTGTATTAGTTTAAAAAGTTATTTCCCTCCAATAAGACTCACGCTGTTGCTTTTACTAATATTTGTAAATGCCAGTGGCCATTTACAACACTAAAGCAAGTCAAATGCCTATACAAAACATTTTAGACCATTTACATCTGCATTTAGAATCATCCATTTTTTGAGATCAACCAAAAAAAAAAAAAAAAAAAGTCATGTTAATGCAGCAAAAATACTTCCCAGTAAACACCAAAACACAAACCTATTTTACAAGATATTTATTTCTCAAAAACACCAAATTAAGAAACAGCAGCAAAGCAAGCAACTAAGACTTCACTTGTTGCAACAACCTCAGTATGCCTTGAGATGAACGCTTGTTGAGAGTAGTCTGAGAGAGAGGAGGTGCTGGATCTTGAAAGCCAGGCTTGAAAGACTGCACAGACTCATAGCTTGAAGAGAGAGGTACATTATTAGGTTGCTCTAAAGATTGGGAACCAAGACTGGAATGAGACCCATAACTTGACTGCTCTGACACAGAAAAGACCTGGAATCCAGGCTGCAGGGACACAGATTGGTAGTGGATTTGTGCTGGCTGCTGGCTACTGGATTGGGACAAAGACTGGTAGCTGGCCTGTCCTGGTTGGTGAACAGACCAGTAATGAGCTTGTGCTGAGGGCAGACCACTGGGCTGGACAACAGTCTGGAAAAGGGCCTGTCCCGGTTGTGGGCCACTGGGTCTGGACAGAGATGGGGAAAGGGCCTGTCCTAGTTGTGGGCCACTGGGTCTGGACACAGACTGGTAAGAGGCTTGTGCTGACTGCAGGCCACTAGGCTGGACCACAGATAGGTAACTGGCTTGTGCTGATGGCAGAGCACTGGACTGGTCCGCAGACTGGGAGCTGGATTGGGCTTGGTGTTGAATGCTGGACTGGTCCAC